>NC_056737.1:235657010-235674510 GCF_019279795.1 Protopterus annectens
TTTTACTGGCCAGAAATTTTTGGAATTGGATGTGTCATACATGTTTTTACAGTGTGTATTTACTGTGTAGCGTGTTTTCCTCACTCTGATCAGGTTGTACCCTTTGCTTGAGATGTAGAGATGTCAAATTAGTTGTATTTAATAGGGTTCAATTTCTGCATATGTGTATGTGTGCATGTGGGGGTTTGTACCCAAATAAAAGTTAATTTATTTTGCTTCTGTTTAGAACTGTTTATTTTCATTTATACCATGACCCCCCTCAAAACGTGCACGCTGATTGGCCAGCGTGCCCGTTGTAAATCGAGTTATACTAATGGAAAAAGGTCCGGTCGCCCGGACTTTTTTCCATTAGTATAACTCGTTTTTTTAAAACACTGTCTCGCTATGTTAAATGGGTTTAACATAGCGAGACAGCTTTAAAATAAGCATCTCCGTTGCTTATTTTAAAGCTGTCTCATATGTTAAACCCATTTAACATAGCAATTAGTTTGAAAAAGCAACGGAGAAAGCAAGATCTCCGTTGCTTTTTTTTAGTGTTTCGCTATGTTAAATGAGTCTTGTGTACTTCATTGTATAGGTCATATAGACACATTTTCATGCTACCTGTTAAAGGCATTTGACACAATGTCATGGCATTAATAAGCTAATGGTCTTAAACACTGATGGTGTGCAAACTGGTTAAAGGACAGAATGCATGTTGTCAAGGATGGTGATGCCTCTGCAGTTAGTGAAAAGGTGACTAGTGGCACTCCCCAAGATTCCTTTCTATATAATCTCTTTTTGGCATTTATTTCTCTGACCTAAGCAGTGACAAGAATGACCTCTGGCAGACTAAGTTCAGTGATGATTGTAAGCTGAGTGTAGATGTTAAATCAGCCAATGATACTAATACCCCTTAAATGGAACTAGCACACATTAACTCCTGGTACACCAAAAAGTAGTCATACTAAATGCTACAAAATGTTGTATCGTCACCTTTAGAAAACAACAAATTCCTATCAACTATTGTGTCAATGACGTCCCACTCTCCAGTGAGTCTGTGATCAGGGACTCAGGCACCTGGATTAATAGATCCCTCTCTTTTGATTACCATGTAACAGATGTAGTCAGGAAATCCGTCTATATTTCACAATTAATCACAAAGAGAATCTCATCTAAAACCATCTAAAACCAAGGAAGTTATTGTTAACTTTGCACTGATTGGATCCATTATAGAATGTAATGCCCCCCTTGGCATGTGGTTCACTAAACAAGGTCCATTCCCGTGTTGGTTTTGAATTGGAAGAGGATCTCACAATATCTCCTGATGCTCCCTTAGAAGAACTTTCCTTTGGAGGCACAGTGCTTAAGATGATGCATCATTTTTACTGGAAGCTAAGCAGTTGTTGGATGTACCTTTTGTATATGGGAGTCCCTAAATTTTTCTGCTTTACCTCCAGTATTGGTACATTACAGGTTAGCTCTGCTACAGCTTCTTTAAATCTTGAACCTGAGCCTGTAGCTCCCAAAAGACAAATTTTAATTGTAAGATTCCTGATACTCACAAATTCCATTACAAGGACGTTGTGCCATCTTCAAAGCCTTAACCGATGATAAAGTTATCAGGGCTACACCTTCTTTCATGCAGTTAATTACCAAACCCATATGATAAGATAATGTATATCTGAAAAATGAAGAAATTGTAGAACAAACTGCAAATAAATCCACAAAAAACAGCAACCAAGGAGAACAGTCCACTCTCGTTTATTAATCGCTTTTCGACCTTCTTAATAGTAAGAACTTATTCAGATAAACATGTACACACAGTTACTGTTTAAAACAAATGGGCTTGTAGTCACACAACAATCAATCAACCAATAAAATTTTCTTCCCTCACCAAGTTAAAATTAACCCTTTCATTCATTCACCTTTTAAACATACAAGTGCTACTTGCTTTGTTAAAATGTGATGTTAAGTTGTCAATCTCGCCTTCATTCTTGCTGGATGGGTTCGGAGCCGATCCTCGGCTCTGACTCGGCACTAGCTTTAGCTCGAGAACTCCTTTTACCAGCTCGAGGCAACCCTATATCCCATGATGCAAGGCGGAACTACCTCAGATCTCGTTTGCCGCTTAGCGAAAGAGGTCTCCTTTGCCAGCTGAGGTAAGTTTTTCTTGTTAAATAAGAAAAAAAGTTAGTTAGGGGTTTAATTTCCCTTCAGTGTCAGGTTAGCCTGTTTTTAGTACAGCCCACCCTATTCCCTTCCTTTTTTAAACTTTTATTATAGTTTTTTCAGTGAAAGTTTTAGTCAGGCCTAGTTCCCAAGTTATTCCCTTCCTGTGTGTCTGTGTAGGGATTAAGTTGTGTGTTTGTGGGGACTGTGTGTGTATATCCTGTTAGGATGTCTAAGGAAGGCAAGGTCTCAGGCTTCAAGAAGTGTGACCAGTGCTGTCAGAAAATGTCCCTGACAGACGGTCACACTTCTTGTGTGTATTGCCTGGGGCCTTTGCACCTGCAGGACCCCTGTGCTGTGTCATGCCTTTAGCCAGCGAGTCCTGCAGGAAAGGAGGAACAAACTGATCCTCCGAGGTTTGTTGAAACCTGAAGGTTCTCCTCCTAAGCAAGGCAGGAAAACCTCTTAAGCCACGGCTCAGGCTACAGTGTCTAAGCCTCCTCGGTGGCTCCGCCCGCCGGAGCTGATATCGGCTCGGCTGGAACCGATGCTTCTTCTGCCAGAGTAGTGGGTTCGGTGCCTACCCTGACTACTGTTGCCTTGTCGGCTCGGCTGGAGCCGACACTATCAGCATCGGGCGAGAGATCCTCGGCTCCATCTGGGTTCAAGGGACTTCTCCATGGCTGGCTTGGCCGAGAGAGAGAGTCCCCCCGCCGATACTAAGTATCCACTCGGCTCCGGGGTCTCCTCTTTTGTCAGAGCGGAGCCATCGGAGCCGATCTTCGAGATCTTCCAGGCTGTCTGACCACGATTTGGAGAGGGTGGTAAGCAGGCTGTTGAAGTCTCAGGCACTGGCCCAAATGCTCCATAGCCCATCTCAACAGACTTGATTTACAGCCCCAATTCTTGAGATTCCTCCTCCGACTCCACACCAGAGTTCGGAGCTTCTTGGGACAGCGACTGTTTCGATGCGGAGCCGATACATCCTTCGGCTCCATCATCCTCGGCTCGATCTCCTCCTTTAGACTTTCCTTGGAGGGATATGGTCGCGGGTTTCCACTGTCGGCTCGAGGGGCTAGTGGCATCGGACCCTTGTCCGACCCGCCTCCTCCCTCGGAGCTGGCTTTGGTAAGCTCGGCGCCGACATCTGCCTCGAGCCTTCTCTCTCCTTGGAGCCGACCATTCCTGTTTCTTCGAGCGGTGTGTTCAGGTCTCCGGGAGAGGAGCCTTTGAGGTGATGAGGAGTGTCCTGGCCTCTGAGCCTGGTCAACGGTCTATCCCTCTAGCTCCTCCCTCATCAGTGCCTGCAGAAGCCTCTTGCCAGCCTCTTGCTCTCAGGCCCAGGGATCCATCGCCCCAGGTTTCCCCACTGGAATTTCCTCCTCTTCCGAGGTTTATCCTGACCCTGCTGGTGAACCCCCTCGGAAGAGAGGAAACACACAGACTCCCTGAGTCTACTACATCTGATACCGACTTAGATGAGTCGGAGGGTTCCCCACGGTCCCCCTCTGAGGATGTCTCATTTTCAGACATCCTTGAGCTCCTCAAACAGAGGGGGAATTGGCCCTCCATTGACCCCTCCGAGGATGAGTCGGTATACCTGGAGGCTTTGGATCCCGACCCTCCACCTCCTGGGTGTCTCCGCCTGTCGACCGACTCATGCAGTTAGTGGCTCGGAAGGCGTGGCTCCAGATTCTGTGGAACCTGTCCCCAGGAGACCATCCAAATTCATCACGGCCCCTTCGGACAAACAGTTCCTGTCCAAAGGTGTCTCTGTGGATGCTATGGTGGTGGCGGCCACTAAGAAGGAACTGGCGGATCCTTCAGTACCTGTCCATCCTCCTAATAAGGATTCTAGGACCATGGACAGGTATGGAAAGCGGATGTTTTCTTCAGCGACCTTTGCAATGCGCTCGCTGAATTACCTTTGTCACTCCACCCGGCTGCAACGAGATATCCTCAAGGAACTGGGGGAAGTAGTCCAGGATCCTTCAGCTGCTGGGGCTCAGGAAAAGATTGCCTCTCAGCTAGCTATCCTGAATTCAATATCTAACTCCTCCATGCGGCTCATATCTTATGCAGCCGATGGAACGAGCAGGGCCGCAGGCACAGGTGTTGCTCTTAGACGCCAAGCCTGGATGCGGCTGTGTAATTTTGCGGACCCCTTTAAGGCGTCCTTCACCAACACCCACTTTGACGGTTCGGCTTTGTTCGGACCTCAGGTGAAGGATACTTTGACCAGATGTGAACAAGACGGTAAAACTCTTTCTGCCGTTGGAGTCCAGTTTTCCACTCCTTCTAGACCATATCCCAAGGGTCAGAAGGGGAAAAAGCCCAAGGAGCTACACCGGACACACGTGGTCAGTTTACCCCAGAGGCAGAGGGGTAACAATAATAGCGACGCCCTAGAGGCAGGGGTCCTCAGAACCAGGGCAACAGGGAGCCTCTTCCTGAGAAGCCCTTTCAGCATCCCTGAGGTGTTGCCCGACTGTCCACCCTTGGAGGCAGTCGGGGGAAGGATTTCGCTGTACCCAGTAGCCTGGCAATCCCTATCACAAGAGAAGTGGGTACAGTCGATTATATCCGAGGGTTACAAAATCCCCTTCGAAAGGTTTCCCGTACCTCTACAATCCCTTCCAGACATCTCACCCGGTCAAAGGGATTTGGCAAAACAGGAAGTTTTAAAACTCCTGGGAAAAAGAGCCATCCAAACAGTGCCGGCAGACCAAGTAGGATCCGGCTTCTACTCAAGATTCTTTTTGGTCCCCAAAAGGACGGGAGATTGGAGACCAATACTAGACCTAAGCAGACTAAACAAGTCTGTCAAGAAGGCAAGATTCCGGATGGTCACGCTGCAATCCATTCTGCCCTTTCTGGGCAAGGACAAGTGTATGTGCTCGATAGACCTTCAGGATGCGTACTATCACATAAAGATTCACAGACGCTCCAGAAGGTTTCTCCGCTCGCTGGGAGCCAGTCATTACCAATTCAGAGCACTGCCCTTTGGCCTCACTTCAGCCCCCAGAGTGTTCACCAAATGCATGGCGGTGGTCACAGCTCACCTGAGACGTCAAGGATTCCAAGTGTTTCCTTATTTGGACGACTGGCTCCTCTCCGCCACCTCCAGGGATCAGCTTCTTCCAGAGATTACACCTTACAGCTTTGCAAGAGTCTAGGAATTTCGTGAATTTGAAAAATCCTCTCTGCTGCCTTGCCAATCTATCACCTTTATAGGCAGAATTAAATACCATCAAAATGTTAGCCAGACTAACAAATCAAAGGATTCTGGACATCCAGAAATTTGTTCAGCTTCTGTTACAAAGCAACAAGGTCAAAGCCAGGTTTGTCTTGAAGGTTCTAGGCCTAATGGCTGCAGCCATTGTTCTTCTTCCACTAGCTCGCCTCCTGCAGTGGATGTTGTTCACGCAGTGGTATCTGCCCATGAGACACGAGATCTTAGTGACACAGTCTTGCAGGGCTCATCTACGATGGTGGGTATCTTCCCGCTTCTTCAGCAGGGCCGACCATTTGTTCCCCTCCTCCAGTTGCCACAGTCACCACGGATGCCTCTCTGATCGGGTGGGGGCATTATCAGGGCAGGATGGTCCACGGGACGTGGCAACCCATAGAAT
Organism: Protopterus annectens; assembly: GCF_019279795.1. Taxonomy (NCBI): domain Eukaryota; kingdom Metazoa; phylum Chordata; order Ceratodontiformes; family Protopteridae; genus Protopterus; species Protopterus annectens. The sequence continues at coordinate 235,662,794 of NC_056737.1, forward strand.
ACCACCTGCACATAAATGTCCTGGAGATGAGAGCAGTGCTTTTAACGTTGCAAGCCCTCGACGACTTTCTTCCCACAGGGACTATTGCAGTACAGACGGACAACATGTCCGTGGTCTGGTACATCAACAAACAGGGCGGAACCAGGTCCTATCCCTTATGTCGAGAAGCTCCCAGATTTTGGCAATGGGCGATCTCTTCTCAGCGGTTTCTGATAGCAACGCACATCCCCGGCAGGTCCAACCTATTGGCGGACAGGCTAAGCAGATCTATTCTGATGCCTCACGAGTGGTCTCTCAATCAGTCTGTAGTGGATCAGATTTTTCTGAAGTGGGGCACCCCTTGTTGCGATCTTTTCGCTACCCCTCAAAACAGCAAGTGCCCAGATTACTTCACACTATTTCCTCTTCCAGGCCAACCCTTGAGAGACTCTCTAACCCAGGATTGGCCTCGGGGACTTCTTTATGCTTTTCCTCCCTTTCCATTGATTCCACAAGTCATTCAGAAAGCCACCGCTTTGAGAGCCAAATTGATCCTCATTGCTCCATATTGGCCTCGACAAATTTGGTTTCCGTCTCTACATCGTCACCTTCTGGTGCAGCCCTGGCATCTGGACCCAGTTCGGATCTTTTGATCCACCAGTCGGGTCAGCAGCACCGAGCCATTCTTTCTCTCAACCTCACTGCTTGGTTGCTCCACTTCCTCCCTAGCCAGGCTACCAATGATTTCTGACTCAGTCAGAGACATTTTAGTATCTTCTTTAAAGTCGTCCACTAGAACGGTTTATGCTAGCAAGTGGCGTTTTCTATTTGGGCAAACGCCAGAAATATTGATCCCTTCACTGCTCCTATACATTCTGTTTTGGATTTCCTGGCGGAGGTTTTTCATTCAGGATCGTCATCATCTACAGTCAAAGTACAAATGGCTGCTATTTCCAAATTTCATGTTGGCTTGCAGGACAATAACATCATGTCTCATAGGTTATGCAAAGCCTTTTTAAGAGGAGTTTTTCTCCTAAAACCGCCTGTGAAACATCCTCCTCCGCAATGGGATCTGAACTTAATGTTGGCATCCCTAATTCTACCTCCTTCGAACCGCCTGCTACGTGTTCTTTAAAGTTGTTGACATGGAAAACTATATTTTGCTGGCTGTTACTTCTGCAAGAAGAGTTTCTGAGATTCAGGCCCTCTGTATTCGTTCACCTTATCTGGTGTTTCATAAGGATAGGGTTTCGCTCAGGACTAACCCTTCCTTTCTTCCCAAGGTTGTATCTCAAGCCAATATTAACCAATCTATTGATCTACCAGTTTTCTTTCCTAACTATTCTGACAGAGCTGAACAGAAGCTGCATTTTTGGATGTTCATCGTCAGCTCAGGTACTACTTACATAGGACTAAACAACTTAGAAAATCAGACCAATTGTTTGTCTCCTATGCAGGAAGCAGGTTGGGTCTTCCAGTATCTAAAGTGACCTTATCTAGATGGTTGACTTCCACCATTTCCTATGTGTACTCTCTAAGGCCAAAACAACTATCTTCTAAGCCAAAAGCTCATTCGACCAGGAGTCTATCCACTTCTGTAGCCTTTCAGGATAGACTTCCCATTGACACTATTTGTGCAGCAGCTACTTGGGCCACGCCTCATACTTTTGTGTCTCATTACAAGTTGGATTTGGCCTCCAGAGATAGGGCCAGTTTTGGTTCCACTGTTCTCAAGAGTCTGTTCCATTGAGCCACCCGGGATACAGGTGCTAGGGACGCGGTCCCATCCAGCAAGAATGAAGTAGATTGACAACTTAACATTTAGAAGTTATGTACCTACCATAACGCTCCATGTTAGTTGTCTTCATCTCACCCTCCTTCCCCTGGCCTGGACAGATCTTGGAGAGTTCCTATTAGATTGCTTCCTCTGGAGCATTGTTATGAGGACTTCTTTTAGGAACCATGGTTCCTAATTATATTAGGATAAGTCTTTAGCAGGGTTAGTTAGCTGCCAAACGAGATCTGAGGTAGTTCCGCCTTGCATCATGGGATATAGGGTTGCCTCGAGCTGGTAAAAGGAGTTCTCGAGCTACAACCCATCCAGCAAGAAGAAGGCGAGATGAAGACAACTAACATGGAACGTTATGGTAGGTACATAACTTCTAATTTCTTATAATAAGAGATCTGGAGTAGGGACTTAATTTGTCAGCAACCTGTGGTCTTGGATCCGATATCGGATCTGAGCCGGCAACTATTTATACAGCTATGGATCCGATCTCCTAGCTTATCCCCTCACCCATAATCCCCTGCCAACCCCAAATGACCTCAGATCTAGTTTGCCGCTGTAGAGTATATCAGCTGGATTTTGAGCTCCTGGCGATTTTGAGATAAGTGTTGCTATTTTATCTCTTTAGCCCCCTTTTTTCTGTCTGTAATTAGTGTGTGTGTATTAGGCTTCCCTTTAACCTCTTTTTTTGAAAAAAATTTTTAGTATTACCCTCCCCTCGCTGGTCGTTAGTGTGTGATTGTGTGTGTTTGCGTTTGGGGCCTTGTGTGCTTGAGTAGTGTTTCTTAGTTTTGAGACATGTCTGAGGCCCCAAAGCCTATTTTTTCTAAATGCACCGAGTGTGGCCATAAGCTATCCCCAGCGAATGGCTACACTCGGTGTGTTCGGTGCCTTGGGGTTGAAAACCTGTCCTCAGGATGCACGATTTGTGCAGGGTTCAACCCCAGGGCACTGAAAGAGCGGAGGTCGAAGCTGGTCCTGGCAGGACTTTTGCCCGCGGAGTCGGCTTCGGCCTCCGCTACTCCCGTGGCACCTCCCCAGCCTGTGGTGGTGGCCACTCCTGCCCCCCTTCCTCCGGCTGGGATTCAAACTCCCACTAAAGCGCTGGAAGATAGGGAGGCCAGGAGGGAGAAACGGAGGGAGAAGCACCACAAGCAGTGGGCCGAAGCCTCTGCTTCGGCCCCCCCAGCTAAGCGGGCTTCTCCCTCCACGTCTTCCAGGTCTCCTACTCCTCGGCTCCGATCACCTTGCGTCTCCCCGGGACCGGAGGAGGAGGAGACCCGATCTCCGTCGAGGTCATCGAGGTGGCACTCCAGGCCTGCCTCGGTGGCCTCGTCGAGATCCACCTGCAGTCTGTCTGATGCAGAAATGGACCAGATAATGAGAAGGTTCATCCAGGCCCAGCTGTAGATGGGAGTGCTCCTGCCTCCCCCCCTTCGGGGGGGAGCTCAACACCCTTTTTTGCTCCAATAGCTCCTTTGCCGACCCGCTTTCTGGGTTCGGAGCGCTTGGAGCCGTGCAGCGTTGGAGCCGGGGGTGGGTCGGTGCCGACAGTACTGGGTACTTCGGATCCGACCCTAACCTTGAGTCTGTCGGTTCTATTGTTGGATTCGACCTCTGAAAGCCGTGGCCCAAGCTTCGGATCCGAGGGATTCAGTGTGCCTTCGGCTCCGTCCAGGTCGGAGCACACTTGTCCCTCGGATCCGACGGTCTCGTTGCCGGTTCTGATCCCTTCATCGGATCCGAGTGGGAGTCGGCTCTCAGAGCCCAGGGAGATCGGCTCCCCCTCGGCCTTCGATGTAGTGGAGAGGGCTCTTTTGAGAGCATCCAGACCTCCGGCCCTTTTCTCGGCTCCACCCTGCACTCCCTCTCTGCTGGGTCAGGCTTCCATCACCCGGCCACAGGGACAGCCTGCTTCGATGTCCCAGGTTTTTCCTTTGGAACAGGACATTGCTGGTGAGACCTCCTCGGACAGCCCCCCCCGAGGAAGTGCCTTGCAAGCATAAGTGTAAGAGGAGGCACGTGGACTCCCCCAAGTCCTTAACAGAGGACACGGACTTGGATGAAGGGGAAGGCTCCCCAAGGTCACCCCCTGAGGATGTCTCCTTTGGAGACATCATGGAAATGCTCAGGCTCAGGGGGGGGGTCTGCCCCCAAGGCTTCCTCCGACGAGTCCGTGTTCCTGGAGGCATTCGAAGCAGGCCCGTCTACCTCTTGGGTGTCCCCTCTGGGCCAACCCCCTGGTGGACCTTGTGACCACCAGGGCATGGAAGGAGCCGGACACTGTGGAGCCTATTCCCAAGCACCCGGATAGGATTTTGAGCCCCCTCGCAGACCGGCCCCACTGGAGCAAGGGTCCCTCTGTAGATGCCATGTTGATGGCAGCAGCCACTAAGAGGGAACTAGCTCAGGAGAGCCCCTCGGTCCATCCTCCGAGCAAGGAGTCTCGCTTGATGGATCACCTTGGGAAGTGGGTATTCAGTTCAGCGACCTTCTCAGTAAGGTCTCTGAACTACATGGCACATGTCATCAGGATGCAGCGGGATCTTATTAAAGAATACGCTGCTTCCCCCCCGGAGTCCATGTCGGCGGAGGACAAGCAATTGTACTCCACTCGTATGGCCACTCTGAGATCTGTTTCTAATACCTCTATGCAGCTGTTGTCTCATGCAACTGAGGGAGCTGCTAGAGCTAGCGGAGCGGGCCTAGTTATGAGACGCCAGGCCTCGCTCCGACATTGTGACTTCACAGAGCCCTTCAAGGCGTCCTTTGCGAATGCCCCCTTTGATGGTTCTACTTTGTTTGGCAAGACCGTTCGCGAGACACTTGTCCAGAGTGAGAAGGACGGGAAGACGTTGTCTGCCATCGGAGTCTGCTTCTCTGCTCCCCAGAGGTCCTTTTCCAAGAACCAAAAGGGACAGAAGAAGATGTGGTTCCGGAAATTGCAACATTCCCAACCTGCTGCGGACAACCAGTCCTTCCATGGCAGAGGAGGACAGGGAGAACGCCGCCCTAGAGGCAGAGGGGCACCGAGAAATTTTGGGTCCAGAGAATCCTTCTTTGATCGGCCCATGCAACAGCCCTGAAGGGTTGCCCGACTGCTCCACTTGGGGCGTGCTTTTCGAGGCATCTGGCGGCATGGGAGTCCATCACATCAGACCGCTGGGTGCTTCGGATTTTATCCAGAGGTTACAAAATCCCTATGCTACATGTTCCCAGACTCAAGAACCTCCCCGATGTACCACCCGATCAGAGGGAGGCTGCAGCCACAGAAATCCAGTAGCTGCTAGAAAAAAGGGCCATCCAATCCATCCCCCCAGACCAGCTCGGATTAGGGTTTTACTCCAGGTTCTTTCTGGTGCCAAAAAGGATGGGGGACCTGAGATCAATTCTAGACCTTTCCCTCTTGAACCTGTCGGTAACCAAGGAGAAATTCCGAATGGTCACTCTTCAATCCATTCTCCCCCTGTTGCGGGAGAATTACTGGATGTGCTCAATAGACCTCAAGGATGCGTACTACCACATCTTAATGAACAGACGATCCAGGAGGGAGCCAGCCAGTATCAGTTCAGGGTCCTTCCCTTTGGCCTCACCACAGCCACCAGGGTGTTCACCAAAGTTTTAGCAGTGATAGCGGCCCACCTGAGACTTCAGGGAATGCAGGTCTTCCCGTACCTGGACGACTGGCTCCTGACCGCCCCAACAAGGCATCTACTCTGCTCAACCAGAGATTTTTTTCTTCGTCTAGCCCCCCAGTTAGGCATCACGATCAGTATGGACAAATCCTCCCTTGCTCCGACACAAGTGATAGACTTCATAGGGGCCAGATTAGATACGAGAAGTCTGCCTCACTTCGGAATGACTACAGAATCTGAGTTTACATGTGTGGGCCATCCTCCAATCAGAAGCTCCACCCGTGGAATTGGTCCTGAGGGCACTGGGCTCTATGGCAGCGGCAATTACACTCCTTCCATGCACTCGCCTAAACATGAGGGTACTACAGTGGACCCTTCAAGTACAATGGTCCTTTCAGCTTCTTCCTCTCAATCACCCTGTCTCTATTAGCAAGGCTTGCAGGAGGGCCCTGTTATGGTGGCTTCATTCCCCAGACCTCCATACAGGTCGCCTCTTCTGCACTCCACCTCCTCTCGTCACGGTGACCACGGACGCTTCTCGCCTCAGGTGTGGGGGGGCATTGCTCAGGCAGAACAGTCCAAGGCACATGGAACGACACAGAGACCTCCCTGCATATCAATGTTCTGGAGATGAGGGCAGTGCTGTTGGCGTTGCAAGCACTTCACAACCTTCTTCCCGTAGGAACTATTGCGATACAGATGGACAACATGCCAGTTGTCTGGTATATCAACAAACAGGGGGGGGACCAGGTGTTTTCCTTTCTGCTGAGAAGCCATGAGAGTGTGGGAATGGGTGATCTCCACCAACCGCTTTCTGATCGCAACGCACATTCCGGGACGGTCAAACATTCCGGCGGACAAACTCAGCCACACTATTCTTTCCCCTTACAAGTGGTCTCTCAACTTCCGAGTAGCGAAGCGGATTTTTGCAAAATGGGGGCAACCCTGCTGCAATCTTTTTGCCTCTCCCTCAAATACGAAATGCGACAGCTTCTTCGCCCTGATTCCCCCACCAAGGGAAGCGCCGAGAGACTCTCTAGTGCATGCTTGGCCGCCCAGTCTACTTTATGCCTATCCTCCTCTACTCCTGATGCTAAAGATGTTACAGAAAGCCTCTTGGTTGGGGAGCAAAATGATCCTCATTGCCCCATTCTGGCCTCGACAAACTTGGTTCCCTTACCTGTGGTCTCACTTGGTGAATCCTCCCTGGAGTCTGGATCCCAGCCCGGATATGATCTCCCACCCATCAGGCTTACCGACCCCGAATCTGGACAACCTGAAGCTGACAGCTTGGCTGCTCCAGTTCCACTCTTAATTAGGACTCCCGGTATCTCTTCACCAGTCAAAGCTATCTTGGTGGCAGCGCATAAACCTTCCACCAGGAAGATTTACCGCAGTAAATGGAAGCGCTTCTCCGTCTGGGCGGAACATCATAATCTGGACCCCTTCACTGCTCCACTAACGTCCATTTTGGACTTCCTTACCGGGCTTTTTCAGCAAGGGGCTAGCTGATCGACATTCAAGGTACAATTGGCAGCCATCTCCCACTACCATGTAGGACACGAGACAGGTCCTTTGATGTCAGCTAAACTATGTAAAACCTTCCTCAAGGGTACTTTTCTGCTCAGGCCCCCTATCAAAGAAGCCATACCCCCTTGGGACCTATCGCTAGTTCTTCAGGCCTTGACTACTTCTCCCTTTGAACCAGCTGCCTTGGTTGATCTTAAATACCTGTCTTGGAAAACAGAATTCCTGGTAGCCATCACTTCTGCGAAAAGAGGTTCAGAACTTCAAGCTCTTTCCGTAAAACCCCCTTACTTGGTTTTTCATCAGGATAGAGTGTACCTTAGGACCAATCCATCCTTTTTACCTAAGGTGGCCTCAGAAACCAATATCAATCAGTCCATTAATCTTCCTGTTTTCTTCCCTAATTATCAAAATAAAGGAGAATACAAGCTGCATTCATTAGATGTGCACAGGCAGCTGCGTTTCTATATTCATAGGACTGCTGGTCACAGACAATCTGATCAGCTGTTCATTTCCTTTGCCAAATTCAATTTAGGTAAAGCCGTTTCGAAGGTCACCTTATCACACTGGATTTTCCAGTGTATCCTTCTAGCTTATGAGGCTTCTGGGAGGCCCGCACCTCAAAGGGTTCGTGCACATTCGTCTCGCTCCATATCTACTTCTACTGCATTCAGATCTAGAGTCCCCTTGGATGATATTTGCTCGGCAGCTACTTGGGCCTCATCTCATACATTTATTAACCACTACAAACTGGATGTCATTTCCAGAGGGAGAACATCCTTTGGCTCCGCAGTGCTCCGGAACATCCTTCTATGATGGCCGCCCAAGATTCAGGTAGCTGGGGACTCTGTCCCACAGGTTGCTGACAAATGAAGTCCCTACTCCAGATTAAGAAGTTATGTACTCACCATAATGTTCCATCTGAGTAGGTGGCTTCATTTGTCTGCAACCATCCCCTCCTCCTTCCCCCTGGCCTTCAAAAGAGTTAGATGGTGGTATTATTCCTGCCTTTTCCTGTTGGGATACCTTTTCAGGTATATAGGAGGGCAAACTTGATCTGAGGTCATTTGGGGTTGGCAGGGGAATATGGGTGAGCGGAGGAGCTAGGAGCTCGGATCAATAGCTGTATAAATAGTTGCTGGCTTGGATCCGATATCGGATCCAAGACCCACAGGTTGCAGACAAATGAAGCCACCTACTCAGATGGAACGTTATGGTGAGTACATAATTTCTTATTATACTTTTCTTATCTAGAAAGACTCAAAAATGTTAACACACATAAAATTGAAGTAATCTCATTCAAACCTGGATGCTGGCATGCATTAACACAAATTTGCCACAATAACTCCAATTTTGCTAGTAATAATGGAAAAGGACCCCTCCTCCCCATAGTCCTGCACTAACTGGTCAATCACTCTGAACATGAAACTGTGAGTTGGGTTTTGGGTGGTGTGTCTGGCTAGAGCGTTTTCCTGTTTGCCCTTCCTTATACTATACATATGCTCATACATACGGTCTTTTAACTTTCGCTCAGTTTTCCCGATATAATATGCTGAGCATGACTGACACTGTGCCAAATATGCAATCATTTTTGAATTACAGTTGTATTTCCTGCCCACAGTAAACTTTTTATTCCTCACCCAAAATGTTATACTCAACATGTTTACAATAAGGGCGCATACTACATTTATACATCCCCGGATACCTCACTAGACCAGGACCTTGGCTGTATTCCAAGAATTTTTTTTAAGTTTTTACCTCTGTTAAAGATGATTTTTGGGTGGCCTGGTAGTTTACTATTTATTGATGTATCAGTTAACAGTAAATTCCAATTCTTATGTTTCTTAATTGTAGATATCCAGACTCATTAATTTCAGACTTAACAGTCGAAGTCTGTTCAAAAAGGGACAATGGCTTATATCAGCTTCTTCTTCAGACAGAGGTTTACCCACTACAGTAGGAACAATATATTCCCAACGAGAAGACAATTCCTTTAATGGGGAACCTAATAATGTGAACTCATACATACTTAGTTTTATAACACAGTTTAACTTAGAAGCCACAGACCTTAGGACGCTTTTACATAAGAATTGGAATTTAGTATTAACTGATACATCAATCAGCAGTAAACTACCAGACCACCCAAAAATCATCTGTAAAAGAGGTAAAAACTTAAAAAACTTGTTGGAATACAACCAAGGTTCTGGTCTAGTGAGGTATCCGGGGATGCATAAATGTGGTATGTGCCCTTATTGTAAACATGTTGAGGAGGGCATAACATTTTGGGTGAGGAATAGAAAGTTTACTGTGGGCAGAAAATGCAACTGTAATTCAAAAATGATTGTATATTTGGCACAGTGTCAGTCATGCACAGCGTATTATATCGGGAAAACTGAGGGAAAGTTAAAAGACCATATGTATGAGCATATGTATAGTATAAGGAAGGGCAAACAGGAAAATGCTCTAGCCAGACACACCACCTAAAACCCAACTCACAGTTTAAGGTTCAGAGTAATTGACCATTTAGTGCCGGACTGTAGGGGGTGGGGGTCCTTTTCCATTATTACTAGAAAAATTGGAGTTATTGTGGCAAATTCGTGTTAATGCATGCCAGCATCCAGGTTTGAATGAGATTACTTCAATGTTATGCATGTTAAAATTGTTGAGTCTTTCTAGTTAGGAAAAGTATAACTCTTATTATAAGAAACACATTTTAACAAAGCAAGTAGCACTTGTATGTTTAAAAGGTGAATGAAAGGGTTCATTTTAACTTTGCTTTGGTTGTTGTGTCTTTCAGCTTTTACAACAGACAAATGCTCTGATCATCAAACAGCATAAAATAGCAAAAATTATTTGTATAATCAAAAATGCATTCAATCACAGGGCTAGAGTGCATACATATAGTAATTAATTATTAGAGTGAATATTAACAAATGAAAAAAATAAAAAATAAAAAATGAAAATGTAAATGGTCTGATGAACTGAATGTAAAACAACATTTATACATGAGCTGAATAGGTACATAGACAAAATTCATGTTACATCAAAAATATAAATCTATATAAGGTCTAAATATAGTAGTACCATATGTTGCTCAAAGCCTGTATAATATGTTGAATTTATAAACAATCATTTAATCCAGGATTAAATAATGATAGTGCATTAGTGATTTTATGGCATCTAATGTCACTAGTTCAAAATCGTAATTTGACTGGTCTTGATGTCGACTCAAAATGGTGTTTGTAGTGATTAAAATCAGGAACAATATTTTTGATTCTGACATCTAACAATCTTAATAAAATTATTGGTATTCCTACCAAATGTTGTAGTAAGTCTGAGTTTATTTGTCTTATTTGAACACGTCCAAGGTACATAGTAACCAATCCGTTTCCAACTGCATTCCTTTTGAAAAAAAAGGTAGGGGGGTCAGGCATTTTTTTAGTATAGTATTTAACATCATTAAGTTGTCTGTGTGCTTCACTTGTTCCTGGAAAAACAATTTTAAATTAATAAGCCTACAAAATGAAACAGCTTTTCCCGGTTAGGGGTCGCCACAGCGGAACTCTGGTCCGCTAATGATTGGCAGTAGATTTTTACATGCCGTGTTGCCTGCTCTGATGCACAACCTTCAACGAAGGTACGCCCATTCACGCATGTCTCCACACAGAAGACGCTCTTGGTGAGGGAAGGAAATTGTATGGGTTAATTGTCATGTGACTAAAAGCCCATTTGTTTTAAACAGAAACTATGTGTACATGTTTATCTGAAGAAGTTCTTAGTATTAAGAAGGACGAAAAGTGCTTAATAAACGAGAGTGGACTGTTCTCCTTGGTTTCTGTTTTTTTGTGGATAATGTATATCTGTTTTGAGAGACATTAACAGGCTTATGTCAAACATGTCTGACTCAGTGAAATATTCCTATTGAATTTTGCCACCCAGGTAGCCAGACATTCCATTCAGTGTAGTTACGATGCAGCTGATGCATCTTCCAGAGCTGTGTCTACTGGTTCTGTGGTAGGTAAGGAGTTATTTTTGGTAGAGACTGCAGTATCTTCCAGATGAAGTCACGTCTAAGTTGTTGGATGCTCTTCCGGATAGGAAGAATCATTTTGGTCCTGCTGAAGATGAAATTTTCAAAAATTTGCAGAAGAAAGGTAACATTGTGCAAGATTTTAAACAGATTTTCTTTTTTTCTGTTATAAATTTCAAAGGAATTACCCTTCTAAAGCTGGCCCCAAATCTCAAAAAATTATACAGTGTTCCTTATGTCAATCTTTTGTTCCTAAAACTATTGAGGAATCATTTATCTTCTCTTAAAATTTATTTAGAAAATCAAAGATTTCAGAAGCTTATGTGGGGTAGGATGGCCTCTAAATCTGCACAGTTGGGTGTTCCTCAGCAGCCAAAGAAGATGCTTAAGAATTTGAAGCTTGATGGTTCTACTCTGCTGTGGCTCTAGATGAACCCTCAGACTCCCTCATAAAGACCCTGTTCAGGCAATTATTCATATTTTGGATATTTACATTTCTGTTATGTGTGTGTGTGTGTGTGTGTGTGTGTGTGTGTGTGTGTGTGTGTGTGTGTGTGTGTGTGTGTGTGTGTGTGTGTGTGTGTGTGTAAGTAAGAGAGAGGTAGGTAGGTACACACCTCTCAACTGATCCCTGATTTTGACTGAAATTTTAGCTCGGTCCCTCTTAATCCCACCTATAAGGGGTGACTTTTCGAGAACATGTGATGAATTACACTTAATAAATAATGACAATAATTAGAGTTACAGACTTCTTTTACTT
>NC_056737.1:235679510-235757010 GCF_019279795.1 Protopterus annectens
TGCCTGACTTATTGCCCTGAGGCAATAATAGTGAAAACTATAACTGTCTCTTCTCTGCTGCTCCCTTTCAGATGCCTCATCAGATCAGTATTCCTCCATCAATCTTGCATTTCCCTTCTTTTGCATCATTAAGTGTTGTGCCTCATGTCTACTACTAAACATCAAATAATAATCCAAATTCATCCCAAGTGTATTACCGTCCTGGCTGTCATCAGCTCCAAGTACCCCCTCTTCCAAGAGAATACTGCCTGGTTGCATTGTGTCCATTAATTTACCACAGCTGTTACACTCATACCACTCAAAACATAAAACAATAACAAGCCCACTCTCCAGCCTATAGCATGCTCCTGCCACCAGCAGAAATGTTGCTATATCCAACTATAAATGCATCAAAAGGAGACGGGATAAATGTCAGTTTAATTAATGTGTACCCTGTGGAAGAATTGCATCACATGCATGGGATAAAACATTTAGGAGCTGTCGCTGTCCATTAATAGTACAAGTGGCAGTCCTGGGGTTAATCTGCTGTTTCTATCAATAGGTCCAAGTTGTTCTTGAATAAGGTCAGAGAAGAATTTTGTTTTGTGTGGATGGGGAGTCTGTTCCAGAGCAGAGTTATCCTCTGCAAGATATGCCTGCCCCTCAAAACCCTTCTGTTTATGTTGCAGAAGAGATCGAGTAGTTAAGATGCGATTTGACTTGCTAATGTGGACTAAATCCATTAGTATTTGATCAGAGGATGCCTTGTGTGCTAGACACAGGTCATCTCTTAGTAGTCTGTAGAATGCTGAGTATAGTCACTGGGATTTGAGTTGATCCATGTAAGACATGCTGTTTAGGCCTTGTATCTTTTTAGTAAGGTATCTCTATGACCGTTCCAGTTGTTGCATGTGTATGGACAGATACGTACCAGCGGGGCATTATATTCAATGATGGGCTTAATGATGGGTGAGTAAAGGCTGACATCCCTAGATCTAGACACAATCCTTTTCTTTATAAGCTGTGCAGTATAGAAGGATTCTGTTACAACAGTTGACACGTTGGTCAAAAGCTAGGTCACTGTTCGCTTAAGTTCCCAAATCCTGCACAACTGGGTCAGCTCTTAGGAGCGTATTTTTAATGGGGTTATTCCCTGGTATTAATGACTTCCAAAAGGATACAATAATGCATTTTTTGTCATTTAGTTTCAGACCATGATTTTGGCACCAGTTATGTATTTGGGAAAATCTTCTTGGAGGATGGATAAGTGTTTTGGGGATTCAGTGACTGCTCCTAGCTCGCAGTCATCTGCAAACTTAGTCAGCCAGAGCCCTTTGGTATTGACTTTTACTTCAGAAAAGCAGATGCCAAACAGGAAAGATCCCAGCACAAAAACCTAAAGGACTGCATTGGTGATTGGTCTTTTTGTGGAGATAAATTCCCCTGTTTTGATTTCCTGCATCCTATCTGTTAGCCATTTGGAAATCCAGTGGGTAACATAAGGGTTTATTGGCAGTTTATTTTGTTTTTTCTGTTATACCTGAGTGGAGAATTGTGTTAAAAGCTTTGGCCAAATCAAGGTATGCAGTGTGTGCCATTTTGACTTAATCCATTGCTTTGGTGACTTTAAAAAAAAAAAAAAACACCAGATTGAGTAAGCCTGACTTGCCCTTAACAAATCCAAACTGAGATGGGTCCAGTATTTGGGGGTTCCCTGTGTCCTGATTGATTAGTTTCAAGATAATTCTTTCCATGGTTTTGCATATGAGGCTGGCCAGGCTTATGATTCTATAATTGCCTGAGTCTACGGAAGGTCCTCTCTTATGCAGGGGAATGACTGTAGCTGTTCTCCATTTGCTTGGTACTAACTTGTATGGAGGTTGATATTGAACAGTTTTGTTTGAGTTGTGGCTAAATTGTGCTTTGTGCTATTTAAGATGCATCCAGTTATATTGTCAGGACCCATTGATGTAGTACTTTTAGCTTTTGATAGCATTTTTAGGATTTGGTTCTTCTTTTGAGATTACAATTGTAACTAAAAATGACTTGTGCTTGTCTTTGGTTTGAGTAGCTATTTTAGCCTCAAACTTGGCTTTGGTGGATTTTAAGCTCCTGAGTTTGTTTATTTCATTGACAAGGGATCTAACATACTTGAAATTACTTTTATTACTTTTGGTCAAAATTATTTTCCTTTTATTATAACACTTTGTTGATATTATGGTTCCACTGTGTGGGTTTGTTTCTGGGGTTTGTCCTACACTTTTTCCCATAGGCTACAGCTGTATCTGTGTAACTATTTACGTGCTGATATAGTGTGATGGTATATATTACTGCATATTTAGTGGAGTTAACTGGGTTTGGTGGAGATATGAAGCTTGACAATTTATCCTTTAGGAGTAGGTAGCTTGTCTTAAAGAAATTTCTAAAGGTACCATTGGTGGAAGGGATCAATGGTTTCAATTTTATTTTGAAGGAGACTACTTTATGGTCATACTGAACAAGTGATGAAGATATTACATAAACAAAACTACCCTTTGACTGTAAGTACATGAAAATTCAATGAAAACTGCAGCAGTTAAATAACATGTAGTCAAAATAATCATACCACTGTGTAACCTAACATGGTCACACACATAGCAGGTTAGACAAGATGGTTGCATAATTCTACATAAATCTGAGTGAACTCTTGTACAATCTTCCTCCTAAATTGCTTTTACTAGTTGAAGATGATCCCAGTGTGGAATATCTAGCATCTTCTTTAGAAGGAAGCTGAACACACCTTCAGTTGCTTGATCTTTTTTCAGCTGACTGGATGCCCTATGCTCAGACCCTTAGCTGGACCTAGGTCACTGATGGCACTTATGGATTCCCTGACCCTGTGTCTGTGGGCCAGTCCCTTCAGTATTCTGACTAACCCACACTTTTAATTGTATCTGTAAAATGCAGGACCAAACTTACACTTAAGCTTCACCAGAGTTCTAACTTAATTCTTTTTCTTCTTTTAAGACCAATCCATAGTCATAACTTTCGTAAACATTATTGTACTCATAAGTCTGACTGTTCCTCAGACCATCTGATCATGTGACATTTTAGCCAAATAGTATGGATTTTATAATGTGGTTATTTGGTAAATATACATTTTATGTGTGCTTGAATCATATGAGGAGATTCTTAAATGTTAAATAGGCCCACAAATAATAAGTACACATGAAAGCTTCATATTATGTTGCTTAAATGTAGTATAACTCATTGAAGAAAGATGTGTAATGTTAGCTTACAGCACAGAAAAAAAAATATTTTGCACTTAATTTCTGTAAATAAAATGCCTGCACTTTACAGGTAAATGTTCCCTTTGAATTCCTTGATCTCATGTCCTGTGTTATACAGGTCTTCAGTCAGAACCTGACAGGCATTACAGACATAACCTTTTATGCTGCAGCTTTTCAATATGTGTGCTTATGTTTGTGGTCATTTGTGTATTTCATAGATGTGATACCATCCTAGATACTGAAAATGTCGTTTTCAGAATGTCAGAATGCAATGTCAGTTTATTCCGTGAGTACTGAATTCATTACTATAATCTGGTTTTATGACTGTGTATTTCTACAAATGTTTGTATCCAGCATCTCTAAAGTGTACTGATAAACTTCATCAGTATCATCATCGTCATCATATGTAGTACTATCAAATGATGATTTGTACAGATATTACTGTTTTACCATTTTTTGGTCTGAGCGTTGTTTGACATTGGTGATTTTCTGGAAAGGCATGCTCAGTGGGTTAACAAAGTTAAGTAAATACATTGGTATTGTTTCTTTTTTTCTTTTTCATTTGCATTATTGGTTATGTATTTTAAGATGGAGAGGTTGCTGGTGTTATATTAATGTTTCAGTGCACCCTCTTATATTATTAGGATGACATATTTCTCATTCAAGCACCTTTGTTGTCTTCTTACTTAACATGAACATAATAGTTCTTATTTTTTTACAGGAGGCCAACAGACCACAAAATCGGAAAATAAGACCTTGGATAATCACCATGGGACACAGACCAATGTACTGCTCTAACAATGATGAGGATGACTGCACCAAGTTTGAGAGCTTTGTAAGTAGAGGAAGAATACACAAACACACACACACACACACACACACACATGCACACAAATGTGTGTTTGTGTGTGTGTGTATATATATATATATATATATATATATATATATATATATATATGTATTTTTTTTTCTCTTCAGATCATAGGATTATATTAAAGACAAGGCACCTGAGTCTTGTGACCATTTCTGCTTTGACAGTGCTTCCTCTTAGACTATATTGTCTTTTGCAGGGAAGGCTAGGCCAGTCATACCAGGAGTTAATTGATGAATACCCATCCAATTTTCCAGTTCCCATTTGAAAAAAATATAATGTATCTCACTGAGTCTATTCCAAAGCTGGGAAAGGTGCTGCATACTTAACCTACCTCTCTACTGTGTTTCATTTATTTGCTTTTGAAACATTAGATCCCTGAATCTGGAATTTCTGAGTCAGTTTGATTTTTGGAGAAACAAGAGATCCAGAACCATAGGGTCTGTAACTCTTCTTAGGTGAGGAAATATATATATATATATATATATATATATATATATAGATAGATATGCACACACACACACACACACACACACACACACACACACACACACACACACACACACACACACACACACACTAACTCACATGATTAAAACAGCAAAGCTAAAATAAAAATACCGTAAAAATGGTTGAAAAAATATGTATATTTTTGCAACCTCCACATCCCCTTTTACCATTTAAATATATTAAGTCTGAGATTGCACAACAGTGAGGAAAAGGAGATATTTCCTTTCCCCACTACTCCACAATCTTAGAATAAATCCAGTAAAAGTAGTAAAATACCACTGACATAAAAATGTGACAGACTGCTTTTCAATCAAGTGAACTAATGGTAAAAGATACTGTACCCTTATATTTATATATCTATCTGTGGTTACCCTGTGTTTTGTTGAACATACATTTGTTTGACAAATACAAGAGGTGGAATAGCTTGTCATACATTCATAGAGTTGAACATTGGACAACTTGAAGGTATGTTTTATTGAGACAGCTAAGTGGAGATTAGAAGGGGTGAGTGTTTTCACTAGCTTGAGTGTAAGGGTTAGGGTTGGGGTTATGTAAGGCTATAGATGTAGTTCTGATAGTGTGTGCTTGTGAATGTTTGTATGTCTAAATATGTCTTGTGTAGTGATAGTGTTATGGGATTTTTTTTTAAGATAACGTAAGGCTTAGGGTTACTATTGGAGGCTAGGTTAGGGTTAGCATGCATTACTAATGTGTGCTAACCCTAAAACTTCCCCTCCCCAACAAAAACCCTACACCTTCCCTTTGAAAAAGTGTTATGGAGGCTTTTAGTGTGAAGATCCAGAAACCACCCTATCTTGACTTACATATAACTCTAAAGCCAAAAACTGCATTACCTCTCTATTGGTTGTGTACGTAAAAGAAATACCAAAATCGTTTATTTCCAGTTCAGCCATATAAGTTTCAAATTGTTCCATTAATGGTTCAAAGTTGCTTTAAATGAAAAGGGCTTGTACAATATGTATAATTGGTTGACATCATGTGATTCAATATAAATAATGTGCTGTTGGTGTATGGTGCAATTTAGACCTTACCATAAGGAAACTGCAGCTAACAACTTTTTATTAGCCTCAAGTATGCATCCCCCCACTGGTTGAATTCTTTGCCTTATGAGGAGTACCGACGTATTTTTGGTAATATATCGGATAAGGAAAGGATAGGTCAGGAATTTCTAAAAGTAAGAAATAGGTTATCTTGCAGAGGTTATTCCCCTGATTTGTTGGTAAGGACAGAGAATAAGGTATTAGGAATCCGACAAAGTGATGGTAAGGGAGCAAGAACGAGATATGAAGAGCAATCTTCAGATGAAGGTACTAGGAAGATGTATTTTGTTAGTAAATTTCCCCTTTCTCACATCATTTGGCAAGGTTAGTTAGGAAATTTTGGCCCATAGTGATGCAAGATGAATCTACTAAAGGTTTATTTTCGGAGCATATTATTTTTTCATATAAGAGGTACATGAATTTGAAACAGTTATTGAATAGGAAGCTGGACAAAAGAGATGGTCAGGTGGGGTGTTATCCCTGTTGTAGGCATAAGGTATGCCCAAAAGTTAGAAATTTACATGGTTGTAACATTAATGAGAGAATTTATAAGGCTACACAGATTTTTTCTTGTCAATCGAGTGGTGTTGTGTATATCTTGGGTTGTGACTGTTCACATCAGAAATGGTATATTGGACAAACTAAAAGACAAGTTAAAAAACGTATTTTGGAGCATATGGGGGACATCAGACATAGGAGATTAGATAGTCCAGTGGCATATAATTTCTGTTCTAATCATGCAGGCTCAGATTCTTCTTTACTTTTCAGTGTGTTGGCTATGCCTTCACATCAACATGGGGAAGCTCACTATAGAAAATTGTTAGCCTTGGAAACCAGGTTCATCATTAATTACAATACTTTATTTCCTTCAGGTCTTATGCTGGAGGTGAATATTAATATTTGAAATTGAATCTGATATTTAAATTAGAATGTAATTTAATTTTCACAGGGATGTCCGATTTGAAGCATGTAGTTAAATATAAATATAAATATGTATTGACTTTAAATTATAGTCAACACAGTGTATAAAGAATGTAAGGCTGGGGAATATATTTACAAGCATTTTTAATGGTTCAAAAATCACTTTAAATGAAAAGGGCTTGTGCAATACGTATAAGTGTTCGTTCAAACCAGGTTTATACAGTGTTCCAAAATTTATGATCCAGAGTCTATTCTTCTTATCCAAAAAAGTATGTTTATCAGCTTCAGACAGATTAGTGCTCCACAAAGAATCTATGCCCACAAATACAAAATTAGCAGATGTATGTTCACTTTTATGTTTAAAGAGAGCACTCTAGTACATTTACACTTTATGTCACTTAAATATACTGCTACCCTGCTTTTAAATGACCGTGACGTCTGCCCTACATAAACGGCACCACATTGGCATATATCCATTCGCTGCGGCATGTAATTAGTTTCCTAATCTCAAATACCTTTGAAGTATTAGTGGATGTAAATGACTTGGATTTCAAAATAAACTTACAATATGTGCAATTACCACAAGGGTTGCTACCTCTAGCTAAGTTCACCTCATACTTATTACCAATATTCATCTTTTTAAACCATGACAAAGATTCCCCAATATTTCTGCCCTTCCTATATCCATAAAGGCAGTGCTCATCTAAACATTAATCAAAAAACTCATTTGTTTTTAGTATATGCTAATATTTGTCAACTATATTACGTATCTTAAATATATGGGTTCCATGGGTAGTAATCAGTCTAGGTTTTGATGGTTCAGCTGCCTGTTCTATACTCTGGGCGTCTCTAAATGTTAGTTCCCTTTTTAAGGTAAGTGCTCTCTCTTCTTCTTTTTTAATGTGTTGATCATTATATCCCCGTTCACTTTAGTGGTGCTGGACTTTTCTTGCTACTTCAAAGGTACTTCAAATACTTCAAATACTTCAAAGGTATTTGAGATTTGGAAACTAATCACATGCCGCAGCGAATGGATAATCTATATGGCTATATACCAGTGTGGTGCCTTTTATGTAGGGCAGATGTCACTATCATTTAAAAGCAGGGTAGCAGTACATTTAAGTGACATAAAGCGTAAACATGCTAGGAGTGCTCTCTTTAAACATAAAAGTGAACATACATCTGCTAATTTTGTATTTGTGGGTATAGATTCTTTGTGGAGCACTAATCTCCTGAAGCTGATAAACATACTTTTTTGGATAAGAAGGAAAGACTCTGGATCATAAATTTGGGAGCACTGTATAAATCTGGTTTGAATGAACACTTTTATAAGAATGTATATGTATAATAATGGTGCTTTAAAAGTGTGACTCTTAATTTTCTTAATTTTCTAAGAGAATTTTAGGAGGTTTTTGTAATATAGAAAAGGGGGATTTATTTGACATGTATTATTTAATATATATCAAAACGAAAGATTATATTGTCCTATGTCTTTAAGAAATGGGTATATAAATGTATGTACTACAAGGGACTGTATTATTCCACTGAAGACTCCAGGGGGCAAAACCGGTTTGGAGTTTCTTGTTTGCTGTGACTGTTTGTTGGCCAAGGGCACTTGCCTGAATAAATACTGCTGAAAGTTATACCTGGACTTATATTTTTTATTTTTACTTCATTACTTGTTGTATTTCTGAAATTTAGTGGTGCTGGACTTTTGCTTTGGTGTCTTACATACTGGTATAGTCCGAGCACACCATGAGCCTACGTGCACCAGAAGGTTTTTGGGATATATATATATATATATATATATATATATATATATATATATATATATATATAAGGGCAGTTAGCCTAGTAAAAACCTATGAACATATATATATATATATATATATATATATATATATATATATATATATATATATATATATATATATAGACTCACTTTGCAAAATAAAATGTTTTACTTTTATGCTTTAGACTTTGATAGGCTGCGGATCAGCAAGTTGTGCTCAATCAGTTGTTTCTGATATAGTGAATTTTTGATATATGTACTGTATATACATACGTATACAGATATATATATATATGTATATATATATATATATATATATATATATATATGTATATATAGATTCACTTTACATGCTCGACGTTTTAAAACATTGAAATTCTTATGGCCGAGACCATATAATCGACGTTTTAAAACATCAAACCTGTAAAGCAAACACATAAGCAACACAAAAAATTAAAGATTTTCTAGAACTCCCCAACACCCCCTGCTATTTAAATATACCAACTCTGAGATTGCACTACAGCGAGGAAAAGGGAAAATTACCCGTTCCGTGCTATATGGAGATCTCTGCTCCCCTGCAAGCTCCCCTGCAACACCCACATTCCCTGCTAATTTTATATATATATATATATATATATATATATATATATATATATATATATATATATATATATATGTATATATAATCTCCAAGCTAATACTACAGTGGGGAATGGGCAATTACCATGTAACCCACTGTATCATAGTCTTGCACTGAAAAAAGCTAGTACATCCAGTCAACTTTTTTTCCACTCCACAATTGACACTTTAAACCATTTGTCTGTAACCCATATATGTATATATACAAAGACACACACACACACACACAAACACACACACACACACACACACATATATATATATAGATATATTGTGTGTGTGTATATATCTATATATATATATATATATATATATATATATATATATATATATATATATATATATATATATATATATATATATATATATATATATATATATATATACATACATATATGGGTCTACTTCAATAGACCAAATTTACACTTACCCGAATTGCAGATTCCGGAGATGACAACACCGAGCTTTCAGTAAACGAAACATGAACATCACTTTTTTTTTTTTTTCAGGGAATGCAGACACTTGGCCAACATGGGGAAATTTTCCCTTTTCCCCACTGTTATGCAGTCGCGTACTTGGTATATTTAGTTAGGGGGGTATGATTGGGGGTGTGTGGTGGGTTTGACATACGTCGGTGTGTTATTTAGTTAAATGTTGGCCACGTGTCTTCTTTCCCTATAAAAAACTTCAGTAATGTGAAAGTTTTGTTTATTGCAATTGTGGTGTTGTCATGTCAGTAATTTGCAGTTCAGGTAAGTGTAAATTCTGTCTACCAAAGTAGGCCCATATATACATTTTGGCAGTACAACACTTTGGACAAGCAACATGCAGAGACTGTGGGGCAGCTCACACTTCAGTGAAGAACAAGGAAAGAGCCAATTTCTTCACTGTAGTGCAATCTTGGAATTGGTATATTTAAGTAGGGGGTGTGGGGGGTGCAGGGGGGCGTAGCCCCCTTGCAAAATAATAGAGATGAGCTAATTGCTATGGCTGGAAGAGGGGAATGTCGACAATATGGAATGCACTTTATCGTGCAAACCATTTGCGACATTCCTATTTTTTTAGGTTTAGAGGTTATGTTTAGATCAAATGCACGCTTGATGTTAGTGCATTCGACCTTATCATGGTAAACCTATATATATATATATATATATATATATATATATATGGTTTCTTACATGTTTTTGAGAGCCTTGCAGACATCCATCTAAGTAGTTCAGGGGGGTACCACAGCTAATAATATCCTAGGGATTGAGGGGTGTTCTGCATATACTTTTTAGGGATGGGAGTCCTACATTGATTGAGTGTAGGCAGGTGTACGAACCTCCTAAGATGTTTACAGCTGATATTCCTTTAAAGAAGAAACAGAAGGCAAAGCATATTCCTCCTGCTCCTAAGGATCCTCAGCATGAATGGCAGGAATGTACACGGGGGCTGTTTAATGCACTCATGGCTTTGAAGCCCCTTCAGGAAGTGTCTGTTCCTGACTTCCCCCCTCCCTTTTGTCTTCTACTCCTCTTAAGACACCTAGGGAGCAGGACTCTTCTGATGAGGACTTAGAATTTTTCGAAGGTCTTTGGCCTATTCCTCTCAGATTCCCTCTCCACTAGATTGTGGTTCTGAGGAGGAGGACCCTATTAGTCCAGATTCCTTTTGAGGAGATTTCCTTTGGGGATACTGTCTCTCGTATGATGGGGTTTTTAAAGCGGGAATGTACCCACATTTCTGATGTTCGGATAAGGTATTATGAACTCCTCCAAATGGAGTCTCCTAAGATCTCTGCTGTTCCTCCTTTTCTTGCTGCTTTGTTGGACACTTTCAGCAGCTTCTCAGGCTTCTGATTCCCAGCCCCCAGCTCCTAAAAAAAACTAATAGGTTTTATAAGGCGCCTGCTGATTGCAAATTTCTTTACAAGCATCCCTCTGCTGACCTCTGTGTTATCTCTGTTTCTCCTGATAAGCCTTCCAGTCTTTTGCCTTTTATGAAATTGCTTCCCCAGACTAGGACAGTAAGGCCATGAAAACATTGGGCATAAAGTTGTACACTGCGACTATCCTGGCCTTTCGAGCTGTGAATTACCAGACCCATATGACAAGTATGTTTTAACCCTTCTCTCTCAAGCTTTTCAAGTTATTTCTGAACTTCCAGATTCTGAAGGGAAGGCTTCAATCCTCTTTTTGTTGGGGTCCTCTTCTGAAGTGGTCCACCATTCCATTAAATGTAGTTATGGCACATCTGATACCTCTTCTAAGGCTGCTGCCTTTGGTTCTGTGTTAAGACATTATTTCTGGCTTCACCTTCAACCATTACCTGAAGATATTAGGCAAAATTAATGGATGCTTTTCTTAACAATAAAATCTCTTTGGTTCTGCAGCTTCTGAGCTTCTTAAATCTCTTCAGGAGAAAGGTAAGGTCAAGCTGGAATTGAAACATATTTTTATTTTCCTTGTTCCCATATTTCAGAGCAATTATCTTTCTAAGTCTGCCTTTGTTCATAGGCAGTCTCACCCTCCTCCCAAGGTAAACAAGGTTGTATAAGGGCTCCTCCTGCTAAATCTATTCAGACTCCTACTACTCAGAAGTCTCTTTTTCCAGACAAGCCACATTCTGTCTGACTACTTTCCTCCCTACCTCCTAAGTTAGGTTCCTTTATCTCTTTGTCTTTCCCTGTATCTTCCTGATTGGTTAAGGATTACTCAGGATTCTTTGGTTCTGTCCATCATTCATCAGGGGTATTTCATGGTGTGGAAGTCCCTTCCTCCTTTTCTGGGCATTCTTCAACCTCCCCAGGAACAGCTGTCATTTTATTCCAGATGTGCTTCAAAGTCTTGTGTCTCAAGGCACTATCTAAGCCGTTTCTGCTCCACAAAGGGGGAAGTGGTTTTATTCCAGGATGTTTTTGGTCCACTGGAAAGAAGGCACCTGGAGACCTATCCTGGATCCTTTGCAGCTCAACACCTTTCCAAAGGTTGCTTACTCTTGAATGTTGTCTCTCCAGACCCTGTTTTCTCTTCTTCTTCCTCAGGTTTCCTCGTCTCTCTGGATTTCAAGGATGCCTATCTTCACATTCCTATTCATCCCCATTTCAGGAAATTGTTTTTGTTTCTCTGCTTCTTCCTTGCATTTCCAGTTCTCTGCTTTGTCCTCTCTACTGCCCCAAGGGTTTTCACCAAATGCCTCACTCCTGTGATTGCCTTCTGCAGGATGAGGGGGATTCAAATATTTCCCTACCTGGATAACCTGCTCATTCAAGCATTCTCTCCGGGCACCCTGCCTCACCATCTTCACTATGCTGTTTGCCTCTTGTAAAGCCTAGGGTTTACAGTGCATTTCCAAAAATCCTTCCTGACTCCTTAGGATCATGTTTTTCTTGGTTGCAGACTCCAGACTATCCCTATGCTGGCATTTCTGCCACCTCCCAAAGTTTAGTCTCTGTTTATGTTCAGTCCCATCTCCCTCTGGTCTTACTTTCAGCCAGGGAGTATCTCAGCGCCCTGGGTAACATGGCATCCACCATTCCTATGCTTCCTCTAGCCAGACTTCATATGAGAAAGCTCCATTGGTTTCTAAAGTCAGTCTGGTTTCAACATTCTCATCCTTTGGACTTTGTAGATCCTCTTCCATGCTTCAAGCTAGAGCTTCAGTGGTGGATTCCTCAGTTGCCTGTCAAACCAGGGCTTTGTTTTCAGCCCACAATCTCCTCTCAGGAACTGTTTTCAGATGCCTTGGATTCAGGGTGGGCGCTTCTTTTCGCACTCTGAAGGTTCAGTGCTATTGGTCAATTCATTAGAGTGTGGACCATATCAATATCAAAGAGATGAGAGCACTCCTCCTTGCTCTTCAGGCCTTACATTCTCATTTTCTTCCAGGGCCTCTCAAGGTCTTTACAGACAATATAATCATAATGTAGTACATCAACAAGCAAGGAGGGACATGGTCTTACCTCTTGTGCAGACTAGCTTTTCAGGTTTGTGATCTGGCTGTCCAGTATCAGGTGATGCTTCAAGCTATTTATATTCCTTCAGAACAGAACCTTGTGGCAGACTCTTTGAACCGGTCCAACATAGACTCACAACTGGATGCTTCTCAGAGATGTGCTTCTGGGCATTGTCTACCAGTGGGGTATTCCTCAGGTAGATCTTTTTGCCGCCTCTCTGAACAGACAACTTCCTCTCTTTTGTACCAGAGTACCAAGTCCTCTGGCATGGAAGGTGGGCGTCCTCTCTTTCTCTTGTAAGGAGATGATCTGAAGTAGGAGATTCATTTGTCTGCAACCTGTGGGTTATGGATCCGATATCGGATCCGAACCGGCATGGTTTACCAGCTATGGATCCAAGCTCTCAGCTCCTCCCCTCATCCATAATGCCCTGCTCTACCCTCATGACCTCAGATCTCGTTTGCCGCGCTGGTGACCAGATTGTGTTCCTAAGCTCTTCAGCTAAGTGCAGTTTTTTAGTCTTTAAAGTGCTAATTTTTGAAGTTTTGTGTGAAAGTTGTGTGGAAGTGTAGGTTTCCCTATTACTTAATTATACTTTTAGTGTTTTAAAATTTAATTTTACTTATCCCTCCCCTCGCTGGTAGCGTAGTGTGTGTTTGGGCCTGTTGAGTGGTTTTGTTACTTTGCTTTAACTCTAGTTTAAGTAACTTTTTTGCATTTGGGATGTCTGAACAACCCAAAGCTGTGTTCTCCAAGTGCTCCGAGTGTGGCCATAAGCTTTCCCCGGCTGATGGCCACACTTGGTGTGTTAGATGCCTTGGCGTTGAACACCTCACTTCTGGATGTTCCATTTGTGCAGGGTTCAACCCCAGGGCATTGAAGGAGCGGAGGTCCAAGCTTGTCTTGGCAGGTCTTTTGCCACTGGACTCGGCTCCGGCCTCCGCTCCTTTGGGGGTAACCGTTTCTATGGTTGTCTCCTCTCCGGCTCCCCCTCCTCCTCCTGGGACTCAACCTCCCTGTAGTGGTTCGGAGGAGAGGGAAGCTAAGAAGGACCGGAGGGAGAAGCACCATAAGCGGCGGGCCGAGACCTCTGTTTCGGCCCCGCCAGCCAAGCGGGCTTCTCCTCCGGCCTCCTTGTCTGCTGGCTCTCCCCCTCCTCGGCTCCGGTCTCCAGTGTGTTTTTCACCGGGACCTGAGGAGGAGGAGACCCGATCTCCGTCGAGGCTATCGAGGAGGCACTCAAGGCCTACCTCGGTAGCCTCGTCGAGATCAACTTATAGCCTGTCAGACGCTGATCTGGACCGGATGATGAGAAGGTTCATCCAGGCCCAGATGCAGATGGGAGTGCTCTTGCCTCCCCCCTCTGGGGGGGAGCTCGACCCCTTTTTTCAAGCCAATTGCTCCTTCTCTGACCCGCTACCCGGGTTCGGAGCAGTTGGAGCCGAGCAGCTTTGGAGCCGGGGGTGGGCCCGCGCCGATAGTACTTGGTACCGGATCCGACCCTGCCCTCGAGTGCTTCGGATCCGACCTCTCTGAGCCTGGATCCGAGCCGGATCCGGGGATCAGTGCTCCGGCGCCGTCTGTGTCGGAGCGCACTGTCCCTTCGGCTCCGGGCGCTTCGGCGCCGGCTCCGGTCCACTCCTCGGATCCGAGGGGGAGCCGATTGTCGGATCCTTTGGTCGAGGTCGGCTCCCCTTCGGCTTTTGATGTAGTGGAGAGGGCCCTGTTGAGGGTCTCCGGACCCCCGGCACTTGCTTCGGCTCCGTCCCGCGCTCCCTCTGCACTGGGTCAGGCTTCCACCATCTGGCCCTTGGGACAGCCCGCACCTGTGCCCCAAGCTGTTCCCTGGAACAGGTTACTGTTCGCGAGGAGTCCTCTGACAGCCCCGGAGGATGTTCCCGCAAACATACGTGCAAAAGGAGGCACATTGACTCCCAGTCTCTCACAGAAGACACGGATTTGGAGGAAGGAAGGCTCCCCACGGTCACCCCGAGGATGTCTCATTTGGAGACATCATGGAAGTGCTCCGCATAAGGGGGTGGTCTGCCCCAAGTCTTCCTCGGACGAGTCCGTGTTCTTGGAGGCATTTGAAGCGGGCCCGTCTACCTCTTGGGTGTCCCCTCCTGCCGACCCCCTGGTGGACCTCATTACCACCAGGGCGTGGAAGGAACCGGACACCGTGGAGCCAATCCCTAAAAGGCCCGACCGTATTCTCAGTCCCCCGGCTGACCATGCCCATTGGAGTAAGGGGCCTCCGGTAGATGCCATGTCGACGGCGGCGGCCACCAAGAGGGAACTTGCTCAGGAGAGTCCCTCAGTCCATCCCCCGAGCAAGGAGTCTCGGATGATGGACCGCTTGGGGAAGAGGATGTTTAGTTCAGCGACCTTCTCTGTAAGGGCGCTGAACTATCTGGCACACGTGATTAGGATGCAGCACGATCTTATTAAAGAATACGCTGCATCCCCCCCAGAGTCCATGTCGGAGGAGGACAAAGTGCTGCACTCCACCCGCATGGCCACTCTCAGGTCCGTCACCAATACCTCTATGCGGCTACTCTCCCATGCTATGGAAGGTGCCGCTAGAGCCGCAGGGGCAGGCCTAGTTACTAGACATCAGGCCTGGCTCCGTCATTGCGATTTCTCAGAGCCCTTCAAGGCGTCATTTGCGAATGCCCCCTTCGATGGTTCTGCCCTCTTTGGCAAAACTGTTCGCGACACTTTGACCCAGAGCGAGAAGGACGGGAAGACACTGTCTGCCGTCGGAATCCGCTTCTCTGCACCCCAGAGGCCCTATTCTAGGAACCAAAAGGGACAGAAGAAGATGTGGTTCCGGAAGTCGCAGCACTCTCAGTCTGCTCCGGACAACCAGTCCTTCCGTGACAGAGGAGGACAGGGAGGACGCCGCCCTAGGGGCAGAGGGGCTCCCAGGAACTTCGGGTCCAGAGAACCCTTCTCTGAACGGCCCGCGCAACAACCCTGAGGGGTTGCCCGGCTGCTCAACTCTGGAGGCAGTCGGGGGACGTTTTTCGGAGCACCTAGTGGCATGGGAGTCCATAACATCAGACCGCTGGGTCCTCCAGATCATATCCAGAAGATACCGTGTACCCCTTCTTCACTTGCCAAAATTGAAGTCCCTCCCCGATGTTCCACCCGGTCAGTGGGAGGCCGCTTTGGCAGAAATTGGCCATCTGCTAAAGAAAAGAGCCATCCAGCCCGTCCCCCCAGACCAGATCGGATCAGGGTTCTACTCCATGTTCTTTTTAGTGCCAAAAAAGACAGGGGATCTAAGACCAATTTTAGACCTTTCTCTCTTGAACCTGGCAGTTCCCAAGGAGAAGTTCCGAATGGTCACGCTGCAGTGTATTCTCCCCCTTCTGGGAGAAAATCACTGGATGTGCTCCATAGACCTCAAGGATGCGTACTACCACATACTAATGGACAGGCGCTCCAGGAGGTTTCTCCGCTTCCGGCTGGGAGCCAGTCACTACCAGTTCCGGATCCTTCCCTTTGGTCTCACCACAGCCCCCAGGGTGTTCACCAAAGTATTAGCAGTGGTAGCGGCCCACCTGAGGCTTCAGGGGGTACAGGTCTTTCCCTACCTGGACGACTGGCTCCTCACTGCCCCAACAAGGCATCTACTACTATTGGCGCGAGACTCCTTTCTCCATCTTGCTCCCCGTCTGGGCATCACAATAAACACAAAAAAATCCAACCTAGCACCCACGCAGTTCATAGATTTTATAGGTGCCAGGTTAGACACAAGGAGATTAATAGCCTTCCTCACTGCGGACAGAGTTCAAAATCTGCAACTCCAGGTGCGGGCCATTCTCCACTCAAGCTCAGTTCCGGCGGAGTTGGTCCTGAGGGCTCTAGGATCCATGGCGGCTGCTATAGCGCTTCTTCCTCTCGCCAGGTTCAATATGCGCATCCTCCAATGGACACTCCTAGTCCAGTGGTCGTATCTTGCTCTTCCTATGCATCATCCCATTGCGATCAGCAAGGCTTGCAAGTGGTCCCTCCTGTGGTGGCTACACTCTCCAGATCTCCACGGAGGCCGCCCATTTTGTGCTTCTCCCCCTCTCGCCACGGTGACTACGGACGCCTCCCGCCTCGGGTGGAGGGGCATTTTGCAGGCCGGACCGTCCAAGGCACGTGGACTGATTCAGAGACCTTACTGCATATCAACGTTCTAGAGATGAGAGCAGTGCTCTTAGCGTTGCTAGCACTTCAGGCCTTTCTTCCCTTGGGAACAATTGCGATTCAATCGGACAACATGTCGGTTGTCTGGTATATCAACAAGCAAGGAGGAACCAGGTCTTACCCTCTTTGTCGAGAAGCCATGAGAGTTTGGGAATGGGCAATCTCCACCAACCGCTTTCTCATAGCAACGCATATTCTGGGTCGGTCCAACATCCTGGCGGACAAACTCAGTCGCACCATTCTCACCCCTTACGAGTGGTCTCTCAATACTCAGGTAGCAGAACGCATATTCGCACGGTGGGGAACTCCTTTGCGATCTTTTGCCTCTCCTCAAACACCAAGTACGACAGTTTTTCGCTCTGATACCTCCTCCCGGAGGTTCCCAAGAGACGCTCTGGTGCATGATTGGCCACCCGGTCTTCTTTATGCTTATCCCCCCTTGCCTCTGATGCTCCAAGTTCTTCAGAAAGCCTCTCGGTTGGGGTGCAGAATGATTCTCATTGCTCCATTTGGCCTCGACAGATCTGGTTCCCCTTCCTAAGGTCTCACTCTGTGAATCCTCCTTGGATTCTAGATCCCATCCCGGATCTGATATCTCATCCATCCCACTTATCTCCTCCGAACCTGGACAACCTGAAGCTGACCGCTTGGCTGCTCCAGTTCCACTCTTGATCAGGACTCCCGGTATTTCGTCCCTGTTAAGGCCATCCTGGTGGCAGCTCATAAGCCATCCACTAGGAAAGTCTACTGCAGCAAGTGGAAGCGGTTATCGTTGTGGGCGGAGCGGCAAGGCCTAAACCCTTCACAGTTCCTCTCCCTTTGGTGCTTGATTTCTTAACCACTCTTTTAATGATGGTGCCAGCAGTTCCATGGTCAAAGTACAACTTAAGGCAATTTCCCATTATCACATTGGTCATGACTCCAATCCACTGATGTCGGCCAAGTTGTGTAAGATTTTCCTTAAAGGTACTTTTCTTCTCAGGCCCCCTGTAAAGCAAGCGGTTCCTCCTTGGGACCTTTCCTTAGTTCTCCAGGCCTTGACCGCCCCCTTTGAACCGGCTACGGTAGATCTGAAATTTTTATCTTTCAAGACCGCCTTCTTAGTAGCCATTGCTTCGGCCAAGAGAGTTTCAGAGCTTCAAGCATTATCAGCTAAACCTCCTTACTTGGTCTTTCATCCGGACTGTGTTTACCTCAGGACCAACCCGTCCTTTCTTCCTAAGGTAGCTTCTGAAGCAAACATTAATCAATCCATTAACCTCCCTGTCTTCTTTCCTAAATATGAAAACAAAGGTGAATACAAGCTTCACTCCTTAGATGTTCACAGGCAACTTAGATTTTATCTAAACAGGACAGCTGGTCATAGGCAGTCCGACCAGTTGTTCATTTCCTTTGCTAAATTTAATTTAGGCAAACCAATTTCTAAAGTCTCATTATCTCGCTGGATTTCACAATGTATCTTATTGGCTTATCAAGCTTCGGGAAGGCCCGCACTGGAGGGTGTACATGCCCATTCAACCCGGTCAGTCTCTACCTCGGCAGCCTTTAAGGCTAGGATTCCTCTAGATGATATTTGTGCAGCAGCCACGTGGGCTTCATCTCATACTTTTATTTCCCACTACAAGTTGGATCTTGCATCTAGGGGGGTAGAGCATCCTTTGGCTCCGTGGTGCTACGGAATATCCTTCCATGATGGCCGCCCAAGATTCAGGTAGCTGGGGACTCTGTCCCACAGGTTGCAGACAAATGAATCTCCTACTTCAGATTTAGAAGTTATGTACTCACCATAACGTTCCATCTGAGTAGGTGTATTCATTTGTCTGCAACCATCCCGCCCTCCTATCCCCCTGGCCTTTCAGTTTCCTGCATATGATGTGTTACCCTTTTCAGGGTGTTCTTGCTGTTGGCAAACTCGATCTGAGGTCATGAGGGTAGAGCAGGGCATTATGGGTGAGGGGAGGAGCTGAGAGCTTGGATCCATAGCTGGTAAACCATGCCGGTTCGGATCCGATATCGGATCCATAACCCACAGGTTGCAGACAAATGAATACACCTACTCAGATGGAACGTTATGGTGAGTACATAACTTCTAATTTCTTTATGCCTTCCCTCCCCTTCCTCTCCTACCAAGGGTCCTGTCCAAGATAGAACAGGACTCTCCCAAAATCTTGTTGGTGACTCCCTTTTGGTCCAGATAGCATTGGTTCCCTCATGTTCTACACCTAGCCAAGGGCAATCACCACAAGTTACCTCACAGGGTGGACTTACACATGACAAGGGTCTCCCCCATCCATCCTCATTTGTCCACTCTTCAACTGATACTGTGGGTGATATGGTTTTGATCCATTTTAGGCACCTTTTTTTCTGAGAATGTGCTTCAGGTTCTGCAAGAGGCCAGGAAGCCCTCTACCAGGAAATCTTCTTTGTCCAAACGGAAGACATTTTCTGACTGGTGCTTTGCCCCATAACCAGGATCCATTTTCTGTGACGGTTCCTCTGGTCGTTTCTTATTTGTGTGAATTTCTCCATGCTGGGCTGGCTTACTTTTCTGTGAAAGCTCACCTTTCAGCTATTTCTGCTTGTCTGCCTTTGACCCCTCCTTTGGCCTCTAGGTTTGAGGTCAAACAATTTCTTAATGGCATCCTTCATATTAGGCCTCCAAGGAAGTCTGTTCGGTTTACTATGATAAAGTCGAATACAATAATATCTAATGGTCATTGGATTGAAAAATAACATCTAAACTCAAAATATTGAAAGAGAAAAATTTCTATAATCGTTTCATTGACAAAACAATTAGCTCACCCGCACCCCCCCTACTTAAATATACCAACTCCGAGATCGCACTATCATTGTAGAAATGGGCAATTTGACATTTTGAGTTTAGACTAATGTTATTTCAACTTTTTAATTCATGCATACAGTGATTTCAACCAAAACATGTTCGACCATTTCATGTTAGACTTTATTATAGTGAACCAGTCTGTTCCTCCTTCCTGTGACCTTGATTTTGTTCTTGAAAAATTGACTCAGGTTCCTTTTGTGCCTGCAACTTCAGCTTCCTTGCAACATTGTTCTTGGAAGACTGTCCTTCTTTTGGCCCTTACTTCAGCTAGAAGGGTGTGTGAGCTTCAGGCCCTTATGGCTATTCCTCCTTTTTTTTGTTTTTTCCTAGGGACATGGTGTCTCTTTATACTAATCCTTCTTTTATGCCCAACGTGGTTAATGCATTGTTTCTTAACCAATCTGTTCATTTGCCTACTTTTTTCCTTTCTCCGCAGTCTGCCAGTGAGAAGATTCTTCACACCTTGGATTTACATAGCATCTCAGAAATTATTTGGATAAGACTAAGGCCATTTGCAAGTCTGGGCAAATTTATTTTCTTTTCATCATAGATCTCTTGGTTTGGCTATTTTTGAAACAAATAATTTCCTCTTGGATTTCTAAGACCATTTTCTTTTGTTATACATTTCATGGAAAAAGCATTTCTGCCTGTGTTAAGTCTCATTCTACCAGGGCTGTGTCTTCCTCTGGTGTTTTTTTCAAGGGCTTGGATACCAGTTACATCCTTGAGACTGCTACTTGATCCTCTCTCCATACATTTACTAAGCATTAGAAATTTGATGTTGTTTCCAGAGCAAAAGCTGGCTTTCCCAGAGCTTTCTAGAATGGTTTTCTGCAGGGTTGTTCTGGGTCTTCTTCCTTACAACTTTCTTGGTGAGCTTTTTTACTATCCTTTTAATGAAAAATACTGCAACAATGGTATTCAAGGACATAGTACAGCTGAGTAAAATCTTACCATAACAGTAGATGTCCTTCCCTTCACTGTTGCAGTATTCACTCCCTCCCTCCTCCCACTATTCTCTTCTCCCTTTTTTCTTTCTGAATGTAAATATTTCTCATTTTTTTCCCTTGGACTGTTGTTCTTCCTGGGTCTCTTCACTTCTAAGGTATGTACATACATACATCACCTTTATGCTCTATGCTGTGAGCGGGGAGCACATGTGACATATTATGTCCCTATTGCAACCTAAGACTTTATTGTACTGGCCAGACATTGGGCTACCCTTTGCAGGGGAGAAGGACATCTACTGTTATGGTAAGATTTTAGACAACTGGACATTTAGGGGTCACACACCTACAGACAGACTGTAAGGCGTGTGCCTCTTTCAGGGACAGGGTTATTACAAGGGAGCACAGTCAAGCTCATTCTAAAGGGTCTTCTTCTCACCCAAGCAGGGAGTTCCGTGCCTTCTGCCCCAGACGTTTTCTCTTCTGTAAAGAAATCTGGGAAAGTAAAGCTTCAAAAAGAAAAAGAAAAGGAAAAAGGTAAACTTAACAAACTTGGCAGAAACAACAAAAAAGAGCTGAGAAAAATCCAGGAAACCATTGGCAGATCCATTTGAGTCTTTCAGCCCGGCCGCAAAGGCATTGAGGTGTTCAGATATAGAGCCTCATCAGATCCAGTCATTGACTTCTCCTCTACTCTTCTCACTGGAGGCTTCACTCCCCCTTCCTAGAAGAGAAGCACTGTTCTCAGCCACTTTTGGTGGCTTCATTCATGAGGTCCTTCCATTCATCAAGGAGTCTTTTGGAAGCCACTGTCAACAGGATGATGAGGAAGTTGTTTCAGACTCAGATTCATCTGTTGTTCATCCTGGCACTGATCCATTCAGGGTTCTGGGTATGGCCCTGACTACTACTCCATTGGTCTGTTCAATTCTGTTCTGACTGTCAGAGCCAAAGCCCATGGTTCCTAGTCTTCCTGTTAGAGAACTGACATTAGAGCCAGTAACCTTTTCTATTTCATCTCCGACAGTTCCCATTGTTTTCTTGACTCAGCAATGTCAGATTAGAATGAGCCTCAGAGCAGAAGACTTGGAGTTGAGACTGGAGGGTCAGGATTGACTCCAAGGTTTTCAGATCCATCCCTTCCCTTCAGTGTTTTGACAATTGACATCTCTCCACCATTGTCAACCGCAGAGCCATGGTAGATTGGTGCCAAGGATGCTCCCATTTCTTCCTGCAAATATGAGGGCTGCTTCCTCAGCCCCATTTGCATTTTTGACCTTTGAAGCATTCCAAAAGATTCTGAGTCAAGAGACGAGGTGCCTGTACTATGCTCGGCTCTGTCTTGATCTCTTTTGGATTCTCTCTCCATATCTGCTCATTGTGATTGACAGAGACAGTCAGCCTCATTCAGCCTCAGGGGTCCTCACCGCACAAGCTCCCAGTCCAATTCCATCCCTTAACTGGAAGCCCACATGTAGGAGGTTCTGAGGAAACAGGCTTGTCAACGGAGACATTTAGACTCTTCACCGAAGTCCGTCACTGAAGGAAAAAAAAGATTTTGATGAGAGAGGGTTCCTACATTCCCCTCTTAAGGCTACCACCCTTATAGACATTCTGGAATTAATGAAGCAACTAGGTGGTTGGTCCTCAGAAGCTCCTTCTCCTAATTAGTCAGTGTTCCTTGAGGTGTTCAAGGCTGGCTGTTCTACCTCCTGAGTGATTCCACCTGTTGATGAACTCATAGACCAGATTTTGCAATGGACATGGGAGGAACCTGATGTGGTGGAGCCAGTACCTTGTAAATCAGACAAAATTTTAGTAGCCCCCCATGACTAGGTCACACTGGAGCAAGGGTCTACCAGTAGATGCTATGGTTATTTTGGCAGCCACAGGAAAAGATCTCTCTGAAGAGTGCATGTCTATCATTTCCCCCAATAGACAATCTAAGGATCTTGACAGATTTGAGAAATGGACATATGCTTCTGTGACTTTTGTACTTAGAGCACTGAATTACCTAACTCATATGATGTGTTTTCAGAGGGACTTGATAAAAGAGCTGACAAAATCACTCTCGGGTAATCTACGTGTGGACATCCAGAAATACGTGTAGCCCCAGTTGTCTAACCTGTCAGTCAATGTCAAGTGTATCCTTGCGTCTGCTCACCAAAGCAGCTGATGGTATGGGCAGTACAGTACAGCAGGTGCCAGCACTACTATTCACCAGCATGCTGGATGTGCTTATGCAACTTTGTGGAAGACTTCAAGGCATTCATTAATGTCGCCCTTGATGGTTCAACCGTGTTTGGACTTAAACTGAAGTAAACACTTACCTGGAGCAAGCAAGAAGGCAAGAGAAGAAACTTACCAGCACTCATAGGTTCATAGTTTCATAGGTTGGTACTAGGCTATCAGCCCAAGGGCCTACGTAAGCCTAGCTAACAAGGTTCTCTGGCTTACGCCACCCAAGAAAGTTATTTTCCTGTGCCACTGTCGAGCAGAGACACAGAAGTGATCCCTGGGGTGTATTTCCTATTTCCCATCCATTCATCAAGAAGTTGTATTCCTGAATGGTTGCCTGACTGCTGCACTCTTGAGGCAGTCAGAGTGGTGCTTATCCTTGCACCCTTAAGCCTGGCAGGCCATCACTCAAGATTCATGGGTGCAGAGGATAATCAAATCACCAGAAGCTACACTATCCCCTTTGTTTCCCCACCCCAGAAAAAGAAGAAAATTCCTGCCATACTACCCCGTCAGGTGGAATATGCAGCAGCAGAAGTAGAAAAGCTGTTTAAAAAAAGAGAGAGTTATCCGGCAGGTCCACCCAAATGAGTCAGGCTCTGGAGTCTATTCCTGGTTCTTTTCAGTCCCAAAGAAAACAGGGGACCTAAAGCCAATCTTGGACCCAAGTCACCTAAGTCACTCTGTGGAACAGAACAAATTCCGGATGGTCAATGTACAGTCCATTCTTCCTCTTCTGAGGAAGGATGACTGGATGTGCCGCATAGATCTCCAGGATATGTACATTGCATCTTTTGTCTGGCTTGCAGAACTTGTATGGTCAGAACAACTTTACTGTACTTAATTTATTATTCAGTTGTATATTGGCTGGTGTGATTTTTTTGATAGAAGTTGATTTAAGTTCTCTGAATTCTGTGGTTACTGTTCTTGATTATTCTTTTCTTTTACAATATTTTATTTGTTTGAAGCTGAATATGGATTCCTCAAATGAGTATGCAATTTACAATTTGCTAATGCACAAATATCTTGTACAGTGTAATAAATACTATACATATTTAAAGGTAACAGCTGATAACACTGGTGATCTGTCTTCCTCGTGTCAAAAGTTGGGATGATTTGCTTACCATTGTTAGAAGTAAATCTGGTCTTAATGATGGTGATTGCACTTGTACAATTGGTATGGCTTGTAGAACTGTTGTTTCATATATTAGTGACTGGACTGATGAAATAATATTAGGCATAGAACAAACAGAACAGATTTAAGAAATGATGCATCTATTGTCTACAAAGATCATTCAACCACTATGAAACAAGACGATGCCCCTGACAACTTTGGAATTCTGGATGCAAGTATTCAGTAATCTGAGGATCCAGTTGTTTTGAAGGAAACAAAAAAGAAAGAAAGGAAGATGTTCTTAACAAATAACAAGGAAGAAAAATAAATTGATTAATGACTGTAAAGGAAAGAGAATACATAATAAAAAGGACACTGCTTTGTTATGTCACACACCGGTTGCAGGGAATGAAGATAGTTTTCTATCAGAAAACCTTCAGTTTTCAGAAAAAGGCATAATATTTCCAACAGATGATGTAAAAAAAAAGAGGCAAGGGGCAGGTGAAAAGGAAGAAATCAAAATTGAGCATGGAAGGATTGAAGAACATTACATGGCTCAAGCTGTGGATTTACAATACCAGCTAGATAATTTAGTACACAATGAAAACAGTAGGATTAATAAGACTAATGGTAATGAAGATCTATCCTTCATAACAATTGATAGAGCAGATATTACTGTTTTAGAAGCTGAAGATTTCTCAGAGCTGGCCAGCAAAGATATTCTTGTAATTGGAGTTTCTTGTTATTAGAGGAACTGAAACTTATATTTGCAGAGAAGATAATGCACATCTAATAGTGTTATGCTTGCCTAGAGTAAAAATAGAAGATGTGAGACAAGCCTTTGAACACCGTAATGTAAGGAAGTACAGATCCGTTTTTATTCATGTGGGTGCAAATGATGTCATCCGCAAGGATTCTCTGACTATTAGTATGGAACTGATAGTCCTCTTAGATAGTATAGCTTGTACTGCTGTTAGGACATATTTTTCACATAGAAAGGATAGTCCGGTCCCTGTGAATGAAAATAATTTTTGGATAAATACCTACATGGAAAAAATGTCCTGTTTTTAAAAATGTAAATGTGTAGAGCATCCAAGCCTAGTTTTGGGCATACATGTGTTCAGACAGGATGGAGTGCATTTGTCAAGATCAGGGAAGAGAATTTTTGCAGCAGATATTTTGCAATGTTTGACAAATGCTAGGCAGGATTTTTGCCAGGTTGAAAATTTAACAGTTCAACGATAGCAACATTTGATGCATCTCTCATGGTTGTTAAAGCTAGGAGCATTAATAATGTTTTTTTTTAATTGGAAAACTTGCTACATTCCCTCAGCATTGATGTTGTTATTGTTTGTGAAACATGGTTGAACTAAATGGCTCCCTACTTAAGCACCATGTTCAATAATAGCCTTGCATCAGGCTTTGTGCCCAGTGAATGGCGCTCAGCAACAGTTATCCCACTCCACAAAGGGAGCCACCACTGATCCCAGGAACTGTCGACCTATTAACCTGATGAGCCTGGTCTGCAAGACCATGGAACGTATCATCATGGAACTCATAAACAAAGACATTGGTAACCTCCAAACTCTGGATCCCACCCAGTTCGGGTTTGTGAAAGGCAGATTATGTCTCCTGAACCTGATCAATTTCTTTGAGGCAGTCACCAAAGCCGTGTATGAGGGTAAGGTGGTTCACACAGCCTATCTTGACCTTGCCAAGGCTTTCAACACCATCCCCCATTCTGGAATTATAGCTAAACTCACTAAACTAGGTATAAATCCCTACGTCACAAGATGGGTTGCCAACTGGCTCACTGACAGAACCCACACTGTAAAAGTTGCAGACTCCAAATCTGACCTCAAGGCAGTGACAAGTGGAGTGCCACAGGGTTCCGTCCTGGGACCTCTCCTGTTTGGTATCCACTTCTCTGAAGTACAAGCTAACACAGAAGGCCTTTGGCTGATGAAGTTCGCAGATGACTGCAAACTAGAAGCCATAGTCAAGTCCCCAAATGATGTGGACATTCTACAGAAGGGCCTCACTGAGACAGATGCCTGGTGTCAGAGCCATGGCCTCAAGCTCAATGCCAAAAAGTGCAGTGTCATCCCCTTTGGTAAAAACTCTGTACCCATGAACTACCACATAGGCAGCAATCTACTTAATACTGAATGCGTGATAAGAGACCTTGGGACCCAGATAGACAGTAGTCTCTCCTTTGATAGTCACATCGCCACAGTAGTCAGGAAGTCCTTCTACGTGGCACACCTCATCATAAAAGGGTTCTCAACCAGGAAAAAAGAGGTCATTGTTCCCCTCTACTTGTCACTCATTAGACCCATTATAGAGTACAACGCCCCTTTTGGAATGTACCTCACAAGACATCTGCAGCAGCTGGAAAGGCCACAGAAGTACCTCACAAAGAGGATTACTGGCCTCAAACAAATGCCGTACACTGACCACCTCAAAAAACTCCAGCTTTACTCCGTAGCATATCGCCTACTCCGAGGTGATCTCTGCCTAACATATAAAGCTATGTCAAACTCAGAGCTGTTGAACATGCTACACCTAAAGAAATCCCAATCCCTCCAAGCTACACACTCTAGGGACCTAAACCTTGTCACCAGAATAAACAGGATATGCTGGTGGGATAGATTCCTGTCCCAGACACTTCCTATACTCTGGAACAAGCTACCCATCTATGTCAAGCAAAGTTCTT
Organism: Protopterus annectens; assembly: GCF_019279795.1. NCBI lineage: Eukaryota > Metazoa > Chordata > Ceratodontiformes > Protopteridae > Protopterus > Protopterus annectens. Next base: position 235,706,547 of record NC_056737.1, read on the forward strand.
CATTAGCATTCTTCAATAAAAATCTTGATGATTGGATGGGAAATAGGAAATAAACCTCAAGGATAACTTCTGTGTCTCTGCAGGACAGTGGCACAGGAAAATAACTTTCTTGGGTGGCGTAAGCTATGGTACCTTGCTGGCTAGGCTTACATAGGCCCTTGGGCCGATAGCCTAGTACCTACCTATGAACCTATGAAGAACAATGAATAGAAACCATTTCTGTCAGGGTATAAATGTTTTTATTGTAACAGACATTCTAACAAAAAAATCAGGTGGAGGTGTTATGATAGGGATTAAAGGTAATTATGAGAGCTGTGACTATTACATGTTCACTGATAACAGCAATAGTATAGACTGTATAACTGTGACAATAAAGACAACCCTGGAACATATAACAATTGTTGGTGTGTATAGACCGCCAAAGTAAAATGCAGATGTCCTAGAGGAATTCATACATTTCTGGTATGGAACACAGGGGAAAATACTATTAGCTGGAGACTTAAATTTGCCAGAAACAGACTGGAATAATATTGATTTAACAATGTTAGTAAGGAAATTATTCACAATGTATATTCAAGAACAACAATTGCTTCAGATTGTAAAAAAAAACTACCAGGGGACGGTACATACTAGACATTGTTTGTGTTCCTAAAGAAATTATTGATCTGAAGTTGTTGTCTTCATTTGGTCTCAAAACTATGGGTTACCAGATCTGGCACAGATTCGACTTGGATGCATATCCAGCATCTGATCCGAGCTCCAAGCTCCTCTCCTACCCATAATGTCCCTATCTCCTTTCTCCCTTCAGATCTCATTTGCCACGCTTCATGTCTGCATCACGATCCATTGCTCTGAGCTGCTGTTAGGGTAATTGTTCTACTTTATAAATATTTTCATTCTCTCTCTCTTTCTCATAAAGTTACCTTCTTCTGTCTTTATACTTCCTCTCGCTCATTTCTGTCGGTTTAAACAAAAAAAATGTCCCTCTTTTGCTTGCTATCGAGCGTGTGTGTGTGTTTTTGTGCAAGTGGTGTGTGGGCCTTTCAATGTGGTTATGTCTGAGACCCCAAAGCCAGGGTTCGGTAAATGCATGGAGTGTGGCCATAAACTCTCCCCAGCTGATGGCCACACTCTGTGCATGGAATGCCTTGGTGCTGCCCACCTTGAGGCCTCCTGCTCCATCTGCTCGGGGTTCAATCCCTGCGCATTGATGGACAGGAGAAACAAATTGATCCTCCAAGGTATTCTTTCCCCTCCTACCACCGAGGCCCAGGCCTCTTCTACCCCGGCTTCCTCTTCCATCTCCGCCGTGGCCTCTGGGACTCAACCTCCCACCAAGAAGTCTGGGGATGGGGACGGAGACAAGCCAACCAGACCCAAGGACAAGTCCAGAAAGTGGTCCCCTGTTTGCTTTTCCTCCACAGGTCCTCTAGCTAAGGTCTGCTTGGATCCAAGGACAGATTCTCCCTGGCTGCATTCCCTTCATTTTTCCCCAGAGCCAGAGGAGCTTTGGACCTGTTCTCCGACCCAGACTTTGGCGAGTCATACACAGAGACCCCCACTGAGGAGGTGCTTCGCAAATGTATGTGCTAAAGGAGGCACTTGGACTCCCCTCCAGAGGCCCTCACAGAAGACACTGATTTGGAGAAAGGGGAAGGCCCCCCCTGGTAACCCCCCCCGAGGGAAATCCTCCGCCAACGGGGGGTGGTCTGCCCAAAAACCTAACTCGGATGAATTGGTGTTCCTGGAGGCATTTGGTGCAGAACCCTGTACTTCTTGGGTGGCCCCTCCTACAGATCCACTAGTGGATCTTATTACATCTCGGGCGTGGAAGGAACTGGACACGGTGGAGCCCATCCTCAAATGCCCGGACAAGATCTTGAGTGCCTCTACAGATAGAACCCACTGGATCAAGGGATAACTGGTTTATGCCATGGTGGTGGCAGTGGCCACTAAAAAGGAGTTTGCACAGGAGAGCTCCACGGTTCATCCTCCTGACCGAGAGTTCAGGATGATGGACCATTTTTGGGAAGCGGGTGTACACTTCAGCAAGGTTTTCTTTGTGTGCTCTGAATTAAACACATGATTAGGGTTCAGCATGATCTGTTCAAAGAGGTTGCTGAGTCTACCCCTGGGACCATGTCGGCAGAGGATAAGAAAGTTTTCTCCTCGAATAGCTACCCTCACATCTATTGTGAACGCATCTATGTATCTCATCTCCCAGGCAACCGAGGGCACTGCTAGTGCTGCCGATACAGGAGTCGCTATCAGGCACCATGCCAAGCTCTGGCTTTGTGCCTTCTCTGAGCCATTTAAGGCATTGTTTTATTAATGTCCTGTATGACATTTCCACCCTTTTTGGAAAGTCAGTACATGACACTTTAGTCCAGAGTGAGAAAGATGAGGAAGGCTCTGTCTGCCATTGGGATCTGCTTTTCAGCCCCTCAATGAACCTTTTCAAGGAATCAGAAGGGGGCCAAGAAGATGTGGTTCTGGAAATCTTAGAGCTGCCCTCAGGACACTCAGGACTCATTTTCCCCCAGAGGCAGAGGGGGATTTGCTAGATGCTGCCCCAGAGGCAGTCGTGGTCTGAGGTATCAGGGGTCTTGAGAGCCTTTCTCATACAGACCTATGCAGCATCCCTGAAGAGTTGCCGAGCTGCTCGGCTCTGGAGGCAATCGGGGGACGTCTCTCAATACACCCAACAGCCTGGGAGTCAATCATGGACGATCGTTGGGTGTTACAAATTATATCCAGAGGCTATTTAATCCCCTTCAACCAGTCACCTCTTCCATTCAAACTCCTCCTGGATGTTCCACCCATGCAAAGGGAGGAAGCAGCACTGGAAATTGCAAAGCTGCTAGGAAAACAAGTCATCCAACCCGTAGCCCCAGACCAGACCAGATTAGGCATTTATTCCAGATTCTTTTTGGTACCAAAGAAGACAGGACACCGAAGACCCAGTCTGGATTTTTCCAACTTGAACCTGTCAGTCGCCAAGACAAAATTCTGGATGGTCAATCTTCAATCTATCCTGCCCTTTCTTCAGGAGAGCGATTGGATGTGCTCGATCGATCTCCAGGATGCATACTACCAAATCAGAATGGACAGGCACTCTCAGAGATTAGGAGCCAATCATTACCAGTTCAGAGCACTCCCCTTTGGTCTCACCACAGCCCCCAGGGTGTTTACCAAAGTGATGGGAGTGGTAGCGGCTCACCTGAGGCTACAGGGTTTCCAGGTGTTCCCCTACCTAGAAGATTGGCTCCTTGCTGCCCCCTCCAGGCATCAACTCTGCCAAGCAAAGATTCCCTACTTCATTTTGCCCAACAATTGGGTATAACCATCAATCTCAGCAAGTCAACACTGGCTCCGGTTCAGGTGTTAGACTTCTTTGGGGCTCAGTTGGACACTATTCAAACCAAGGTCTTTCTAACCTCAGAGAGGATCCCGTCTCTGAAGCTACATGTCCTCGATATTCTTCAAGCTGAGTCACTGACAGCAGGAATATATTAAGGGCATTAGGGTCAATGGCGGCCAAGATCACTCTTTTACCCATGGCCCAATTCCACATACGGGTACTTCAATAGACTCTTTCGGTTCAATGGTCCATGTTAGATTTTCCATTGTCTTACCCTATTTGGATCTCTCAGGTATGCAGGGACTCCCTTCTGTGGTGGATTCATTCCCTGGATATCTTCCGGGGTCGTCCCTTTCTTCTGCCTTCCCCCTTGGCCATGATGACCATGGATGCCTCCCTACTAGTGTTGGGGAGGCACTGTTCGGGGAGGATGGTCCAAGGCAAGTGGTCCTCCTATGAGACTCATCTGCATATCAACATCTTGGTGATGAGGGTGGTGCTTCTAGAATTGCAGGCTGTCCATACCCATCTTCCTCTTGGGACAATTGCAATCCAGATGGGCAATATGTCCATGGTGTGGTACATCAACAAACAGGGTAGTACCAGGTCTCATCCCCTATGTCACGAAACCATGAGAGTGTGAGCGATCTCCACCGGCCATTTTCTGGTGGCAACACACATTCCGGCGAGGTCCAACATTCTAGTGGACAGGCTCAACAGGTCTATTCTGATGCCTTATGAGTGGTATCTGAATCTTTTGGTAGCGAAACAGATCTTTCTCAAGTGGGGTCAGCCTTGCTGTGATCTCTTCACCTCTCCTTCCAATGCGAAATGCAGTGAGTTTTTCACTCTGAGCCCCCCCACCGGGGTAAGCCCCCAAAGACCCTCTGATTCATGCTTGGCCCTCCTGTCTTCTGTATGCTTATCCTCCTCTTCACTTGATAGCCAGATTTCTTCAGAAAGCTCACAGGCTGGGGAGCTTAGGATCCTCATTGCCCCATTCAGGCCTCACCAAGTCTGGTTCCCCTCTCTGTGGTCTCATCTGGTGACAACACCATGGATGTTGGATCCAGTTCTAGATCTCATTTCTCATACTTCAGGGTTTTCCTATCCAGACCTGGTCAGTCTGAAGCAAACTGCTTGGCTGCTCCAGTTCCCATGATAGTCAGGACTCCTGGGTTATCTTCATCAGTTAGACCGATTCTGATTGCTGCTCATAAGTCTTCCACCAGAAAGGTGTACTCCAGCAAATGGAGACATTTTTCAGTTGAGGGTTCTCAGCTTGCCCTAGATCCTTTCACTGCCCTGGTTTCTGCAGTTTTGGAATTCATGGCAGGCATTTTTCAGCAAGGTGCCAGTTCTTCTATGGTCAAGGTCCAACTAGCAGCAATTTCAAACTTCCATGTAGGTGATAATATGGCTTCCTTAGCATCTTCTAAGTGTTGCAAAGCCTTCTTAAAAGGCACCTTTCTACTTCATCCACCGGTCAAGGACCCCACGCCGCCGTGGGATCTTATGTTAGTTCTGCAAGCTCTAATATCATCCCCCTTTGAGACTGCAGCCTCAGTGGATTTGCAATTTTTGTCCTGGAAGACAGTTTTCTTGGTTGCTATTACATCTGCCAGGAGGGTTTTAGAGCTTCAAGCGTTGTCGGTCAAGCCCCCTTGTTTGATCTTTCATAAGTTCAGGGTATCCTTGCGTACTAATCCATCCTTTCTTCATAAGGTAGCTTCAGATTCCAATATTAATCAGGTGATTAATCTTCTTGTATTCTTCCCAAATTTTCAAAATAAGGGAGAATACAAATTGCACTTGTTCGATGTGCCCAGACAGTTATGTTTTTACCTGCACAGGACTAAATGCTTTCATAAGTCTGACCAACTCTTCATTTCCCACTCTAAGCCCCTTTTAGTGAAACCAATATCGAAGGTCACCATTGCTCATTGGATTTCCCATTGTACTATCTTGGCAGATTCTGCTAGGGGTTTATCCCCTCTAGCTCATGTGAAGGTGCATTCCACTAACTCTATAGCTACTTTAGTGGCCTTTTGGTCCAGAGCATCATTGGATGACATTTGCTCTGTGGCTACTTGGGCTTCTTCACATACCTTCATCTCGCATTATAAGCTGGACATCATATCCTGGAACAGGGCATCCTTTGGCTCCACCATGCTCCGGAATATCCTTCCCTGAGGGCCTACCAGGTGTTTAGTAGCTGGGGACACTGTCCCAAAAGTTGAAGACCAAATGAAGACAACAGTTTCAGATAACGAAGTTATGTACTCACCATAACATTCCATCTGAGTTGTTGCTCTTCATTTGCCTTCAACCATCCCTCCCGCCTTGCACAGACTGTGTGGTGGTCTGGCTAGTAGAGAATGTGGTCACCACAAGGGTGCCTTTTATTTTCCTTTTCTTGCTTATGAAGTTATTTAGCATGGGGCAAGGTGTTGGGGTGGGTTGGGATGCTACGTTAGGCAGCAAACTTGATCTGAAGGGAGGAAGGCGACAGGGACATTATGGGTAGGGGAGGAGTTTGGAGCTGAGATCAGATGATGGATATGAGGCCGATTCGGATCTGTGCCAGATCTAGTAACACAGAGGTTGAAGACAAATGAAGAGCAAAAACTCAAATGGAACGTTATGATGATTACATAACTTCTTTTTACTTCGTCATGTTTTGCCATCATTGATGTGCAGTGATCATGTGGTTATAAAATTTAATTTGTTGCTAGATAATTCTGCCAAACTGAAATCTAAACCAATGCACAGAAGGTAAATTACAGATTATATGGAAGCAAAACAGTCACAATGTAAAACTAACTTGAGTGTGGTGTTCAGAGGAAAACTGCAGAATGATTGTGGAAAGTTTTGAAAGAGAAATTGTTTGAGTGCAAAAAATAAAAAAAAATGTTTAACATCAGGATCTAGGCATACAAAATCCGGGGGATGTATTTCCATTAGAACAAAATATCTGATTAAGGTGACAGACAAAAAATATCAGAACTGGAAGACTGGTTGAATTACAACTTTGAAAACTGAAATAAATCAGCTGGACAAACAGATTAAGCATAGCATGAGACAAGATCAAGAAAGTTTTGAAGAAAATTTATGTAAAGATATTGAGCATAAAAGGAAACCTATTTATAGCTACATAAGACGTGGAAGGAGTAAAGACATACACACTATGTGCAGATTCTAAAATGTATTCTCATACACAACAGAATACAGATATATTTACAAAATCTTATGCAAAACACTTTGGCTCCACAAAATGGGTGATAAGTTGTCCTAGTGACATCCAGGTAACCCCAGGTACTGGAATCAAATGTGATTATATTGAAAAAGAACTGCACAAACTGGATCCAAACAAAGCACAGGGAGGAGTACAATGACCTGAGAACACTTCAGTAAGAACTTACAGTAACATTATATATGTTATTCACTAGATCATATAAATATGGGGAGATTCCTCAAGATTGGAGACATGCGCTTATTTTTTCTTTGATGGAAAGGGGTGTAGGACAAACCGAGAGTCATATAGACCCTTAAGTCTACTTTCACATTGTAGAAAATAATGGAGAAGGTAATATTGGACAAGTTATTGTCAGAACTGATAGGTTGGAACTTGAATCCATATATCAGCATACATATGTTGAAAACAGATGTATTACCACCTGTAACATGATGTTCTATAACAATATAATGGATATGAATGAAAAATTGTGCTGTGATGTAATTTATATAGATTTAACTTCAGCGTTTGATAGGGTCATTTACAAAACACTGATAAATAAATTAGTACAACTAGGTATTGATGTACTCTTGATAAGATGGATAGCTGCATGGTTTACAAATAAGACATGGCAAGTATCATATAACAACTGGACAGGTGAAATCCTTGGTTACAGTCAGGGTATCCCACAGGGCTCTGTCCTAGGCCCTTACTTGTTTATATTGTATCTTTCAGATCTAACTTTTTCATCTGAGGTGTTCTACAGTCTATATGCATATGACCTGAAATTGGGTAAACTTATTACATGTGTTACAGATAAGGCATGTCTGCAAAATAATGGGACTAAATTGACCATTTGGGCACAGGAGAATAATATGCTGATAAATACATTAAAGACTAAGCATGTGAGATTTGGGAGACATAAATTGAAAGGTGAATATGTAATACAGCACACAGTGATTGAAACTGTAGATTCATTTAAGGACCTGGATATATGGATAGATTCCACTATGAGTTTTTCTAATCACATTAACTAATTGGTTAATGACAGTTATAGAACTATAGGTTGTATAAAAAGATTTATAAGGTCTAGGAAATCAAAACTGATGAAGTCATTGTTTGCTAGTTACACTAGATCCAAACTTGAGTATGGAATAACAATATGAAAACCCTATAAGAAAACAAGCATGAGTAAACTGGAAAGAGTACAGCGGAAATATACCAAGGGCATCCATGGACGTGAAATTTAAGTTAATATGAAAGACTAAAATATCTGAACTTGTACAGTGTCTCTTACAGATATCAAAGAGGAGATCTTATTCAGGTATATAGGGCATTTAGAGACAACTACCTCTGGGAATGTTTGGAGTTATCAAAAAGTACTAGAGAATCATCAGACAACCTATGTAGAAGATTCTGTAGGAATGAGAAGTGTACTAATTGGTTGTCTGACAGAGCAACCGATGCATGGAACAGACTACCAAATTGCATTAAAGCAAGCACTAGTTTAGATATTTTTAAGAACAGCCTAGACACTTATTATGGGAACAAGTGTTTTGGTATATTGACAGGCTAGAAGGGCATTAATGCCTGTGCTTGAAATATTTGTATGTATGTATGTATGTATTCTAGCATATCAAGATAGATAAGCAGTCCAGGAGATTTCTCCATTTCTAAATGGGAGGCAATCATTTTCAATTCAGAGCACTGCCATTTGGTCTCATCACAGCCCTCAGGGTGTTCTCCAAATGCATAGTAGTGGTAACCTGGTTACCTGGACAGAAACACTAAAGGTGGAGGCGTGCCCATATTCATTAAGGATATCCACACCTCCAGGCTTGTTGCTCAGCATAATGCATCTGAGATTATTCAAGTGCAACCAATTCTGGGCAAGACCGCAATCCAAATTGTAGCTTGCTACACATCCCCCACTATGCCCCAGGATTTCCACTCCTCATTTTTTGATACACTGGAAAATATTAAAATACAACCTAACGCCCTAATAATGGGCAATTTCAACTACCCTACCATTAACTGGGAAAACTACTCATGTACCAACTCTTGTGCTCAACGTTTTCTGGAATTCATAAATTCCAGTGCCTTGGATCAACTTATCCACACCCCCACCAGGGGCAGCAGTATCCTAGACCTGGTTATTACCAACATGGGCAACCAGTGCTCCACACCAGAGGTCAATTCCTCATTGGTCAGATCCGACCACAAGCTAATCACCCTAGACATCCACATCCCTCCCCCACCCCCCATTAGGGAAACCACAGTAAAAAAATTCTCCAAAGCCAACTTTACGCTTCTTAAGACAGAAGTGGCAAACTTCACGACACCCATGCTGACGGACAATAGAGGTATGACTGCTAAATCCTACACAAATGCACTTTATAAGCACTTACACGAGTGCATAGATCGTGCAATCCCTAACAGAACCAAGATGCTATCCTCCAAAAAAAGGAAGCCAATCTGGTGGTCCCTTGCCATAAACAAACTCTACAACAGAAGAAAGAAACTGTTGCAAAAACGAGTAAAATCCCATGATTGGAGAAACTTCCTGGTCAGCCTCAGTAAGAAGCTGAGATCCCTCATAAAATCCTCCAAAGCTAGTTATGAAAACAAAATCTCCACTGACTCTAAAGACAACCACAAAACATTCTATAGCTATGTCAAGAATCTGAATAGCAACACTCAGATCTGCTCTGAGTTACAGCACAATGGCACTAAATATACAGAACCAACTGATACTGCCAACATCCTGGCAGATAGGTTCAGTGCTAATTTTACCCCCGTCATCCCCTAAAGGGCTCATCTCTCTACCAGAAGAATGCAAAGCTCCTGTAATCACTGCTGCACAGGTAAAAAACACACTATCAAAAGCCAAGAACACAGCATCCATGGGACCTGACAACATCCCAGGCTGTGTTCTACATGAACTACAGAACGATACTGGCACCCCAACTAAGTGTCATGTTCAATCATAGCCTCACCACAGGCTGTGTGTCCACTGAATGGCGCACAGTGACAGTTATCTCACTCCACAAAGGGGGAGCCACCACAGACCCCGGTAACTACTGCCCCATTAGACTTATGAGCCTGGTCTGCAAGGCTATGGAAAGTATCATCAAGGAACTTATAAACAATGACATTAGTAATCTCCAAACTCAGGACCCCACCCAGTTCCGGTTTGTAAAATGCAGATCATGTCTCCTAAACCTGATAGACTTCTTTGAAGCAGTCACCAAAGCCGTAGATGAGGGTAAGGTGGTTCACATAGCCTATCTAGATCTTGCCAAGGCGTTCGACACCATCTCTCACTCTGGAATTATAGATAAACTCACTAAACTAGGTATAAATCCATATGTCACAAGATGGGTTGCCAACTGGCTCACTGACAGAACTCACACTGTGAAAGTAGCAGACTCCAAATTCAACTTCAGACCAGTGACAAGTGGAGTACCACAGGGGTCTGTCCTGGGTCCTCTCCTGTTTGGTATCTTCTACTCTGAAGTACAGGCTAACACGGAAGGTCTTTGGCTAATGAAGTTCGCAGATGACTGCAAACTAGGAGCCATAATCAAAACTCCAAAAGATGTGGGCATCCTACAAAAGGGCCTCGCTGAGACAGATGCCTGGTGTCAAAGCCATGGCCTCAAGCTCAGTGCCAAAAAGTGCATTGTCATCCCTTTTGGTAAAAACTCTGTACCCATGAACTACCACATAGGCGGTAGTCTACTTAACACTGAAAGTGTGATAAGAGACCTTGGGACACAGGTGGACAGTAGTCTTTCCTTTGATAATCACATCGCCACAGTAGTCAGGAAATCCTTCTACGTGGCACACCTCATCACAAAAGGTTTCTCATCCAGGAAAAAAGCGGTCATTGTTCCCCTCTACTCATCACTCATTAGACCCATTATAGAGTACAATGCCCCTTTTGGTATGTACCACACAAGACATGTACAACAACTGGAAAGGCCACAGAAATACCTCACAAAGAGGATTACCGGCCTCAAACAGAAACCCTATGCAGACCGTCTCAAAAAACTGCAGCTTTACTCTGTCGCATATCGCCTACTCAGAGGCGATCTCTGCCTAACACACAAAGCTATGTCAAACCCAGAGCTTTTAGACATGCTCCACTTAAAGAAATCCCAATCCCTACGAGCTACACGCTCTAGGGACCTAAATTTTGTCACCACAATAAACAGAACATGCTGGAGGGATAGATTCCTGTCCCAGAGACTTCCCATACTCTGGAACAAACTACCTATCTATATCAAACAAAGCTCCTCATTAGCACTCTTCAAGAAAAATCTTGATGATTGGATGGGAGATAGGAAATTCACCCTGGAGATCACTTCTGTGGCTCTGCTCGACAGTGGCACAGGAAAATAATTTTCTTGGGTGGCAAAAGCCAGGGTACCTTTTGGCTAGGCTTATATAGCCTAGTACCTACCTATGAACCTATGAGCAATGGTAACAGCATATCTTAGTCTTCAGGGGTGAAAATATTACCACTTCAATCCCTGTACCCTCCTGCAGATTCATTGTAACACCGGACCTTAATGATGCTTATCATCACATTCTGATTTGCAAGGAATTCAGGTTTTTTTTAAAGATTTTCTTTGTCTGGCTCACATTATTAGGTGTTCTTCATGTTTCACTGTTGCAGTCATCACATTTGGGTTATCCCTGCCAGGGTAGCCTTCAGTCAGCCCGAATACCAGAGGCTTAGTATTTCTGCATCGGTTGCTGTCGCTCCAGGACTAATGTCAGGTCATCAGTGGTATAAAATCTGGCAGCCAACGCCATTACATCAGTTTTTCTTGCCAAGGAGCCTGAAGCAGAAGCAGTTTGCATAAGTGTTGGTGGACCGCTACCTGAGGTTTTCGTTTCCGAATTGAAGTTGAAGTCTTCTAAAGCTAAATACCCCATTGGGGATCATTTTTTCTTGCTCTAACCGATGTCAGAAAAAGCAAATACCACACCGAGACTTTCATTCTTACTGTGTCACTTGTTTAGGCCCAGACCACGACATCCCTCGCTGCCGTTTTTGTGCTTTGTTCAATGCCAGAACTATACATCGTTGGGACCTTATTGTAGCTAGATATTTTCCCTCTCAGTCCTCAAATTCCGATATGGCTTCAGTAAGACATCTGACAACAGATCTTCCAAAAAAACAAAAGGATAAAGACAGAGACAGACCCTACAGGTCCAAGACTGCCGACGACACTTCCGTTAAGCTAGTTGTCAGTTCTCCAGTCCTCAGTGAGGTACTTATGCAGCCCCTTATGCCCGTTTCTGTGGATTCGCAGGCCACTACTGAGACCCTTTCGGAGTCCAGTATGCCGTGAGACTCTTCTTCAACTAAGGATCCTGCAGATGTCTCTACCTTGGATGGGTCCAGAGCCGCTGAGCAGGCACTGGCTTCCGAGGAAGTACTTTGCACTACAGATACTCGACACAGACCTACGACTTCTTTCGCATCTACAGTTCTTTTGAAAACAACTGAGTTTCTAAGGCCCAAAGTACGAACCACACCCAAAAAACCTACGACCTAAGCTCAGGCACCTGCTTTCTTGCCTCAGTCTCAAATGCTTAAAATGGCCAAAGACCTTATAATGTTTATCAGGGAAAGCCAGTCTACCCCTTCCAAAAGAAAAAGAGACTTGTCCCCAGTAGTTTTTTTCTGAACAGGAATCCAATGACTCTGATGCATCTGAATATGAAGATATGCAACCCCTCTCTGCTTATGAGGGCTCTGATGCAGAGGAATCCATCCCTTCAGCCTCTCCACCCGAGGACTTTTCCTTTGGGGAAACCCTACACACCTTAAGGGACCATTTCCAATGGGAATGTCAGGACTATCCTCAGTCAAAAAAGAGACTCAGGGAATTCTTAGATCTTCCATATCACAGACCTCTGGCCATTCCTCCTGTCCTGGATGTTGTGGATGATGTTTTTATGGAATCCAGTCTGACCCCTGACACCCTCCCTCCTGCTCCCAGGAAACCTGACAGGTACTATAGAGTCTGTGACTCTCACAAATTTATTTTCAAAAATCCTACTGCTGACCCCGAGGTCATCTCTCAAGGACCTAAAGGAATCAAAGCAACTTCAGCTAAGAATCCCATCCCCTCTGATAGGGATTCCAGAGCATTAGACAGATGGGGTAAAAAAGTAAACACCTCTGCTGCTCCTGCTATTAGAGCATTACATTGTCAGTTCCATATGCTGAAATATCAGCAACATACCATGGAACTCCTCAAACAAAAAGTATATTCTTTCCCTGCTTGTGCAGAAAATAAAGAGTTACAAGAGTTAATGCATTCTGCAAGTCAAGTAACTAAGCACACCTTACAATGTGGTTTTGACACCCTAGAAACATCTTTTAGGGCAGCAGTCACTGGTTCTGTCCTTAGAATGCATGCTTGGCTTAAGGAGCATCCCTTGCCAGACCATGTCAAATCCAAATTATTGGATGCACCCTTGCACAAAGACAACTTATTTGGCACCAAGGCAGAAGAGGTCTTAAAAAAGATGGAAGAAAAAGCTTACTCTATGCAGGCTGTTAAAGACTTCTTACAGGTGCAGTCACAGAGGTTCAGTAGGCATTGCCCCTCCAAGCACTGGTCCTTTCCTGCCCCCTCCAGGTCAGCTCAGCCCAGACCCAAGGGAAGCAAGCCCCCTCCCCCAGACAACAGCCCCAAGGAATGCAGAGATCTAAGCAATGGCGTTCCTCCTCTTCAAAACCAGGGAGTGCAAAGCCACCCCCTTATGGTAAGAACTCACAATGACTTTACACTTTCACCCCCTCCCTTTGCCCACCTGCTCTTGCCCCTAGGATGAAAATGCAAGCAACTGGGCCACCATTACCAACAACCGCTGGGTCCTCAACATAGTGTCCCAGGGATACAAATTTCATTTCCACACTCTGCCAACCCCAAAAGTATTCCCAAGATCTTCCCCCAAACCAGTGGGCAGAGGCTGAAAAGGAAGTCCTTTCCCTGCTCTCTATGAGGGCAATAGAGCATTTTCCTGCAGAACAGATAGGCCAAAGTTTCTACTCCAGACTCTTCCTGGTACCCAGAAAAGAGGGCACATGGTGCCCCATCCTCGATCTATCCATTCTAAACACCTTTCTGGTGATACCAAAATTCAAAATGCACACCCTCCAGCAGCTTCTACCTATGCTTTCCAAGGATGCTTGTTTAGCCACCCTAGACCTAAAAGAGGTCTACCTACACATCCCAATCATGGAATCATGCAGGAAATACCAATGTTTCAGGGCAGGATCACTGCACTTTCAGTTCTCTGCAATTCCCTTTGGCTTATCCACTGCTCCCAGAGTTTTCACAAAATGTCTGGCTCCTGCCATTGCTTTTTGCAGACAAAGAAATATTTAAATTTACCCATACTTAGATGACTGCGTGATTCAGACAGCAAGTCAGCAATAGCTGCTAAAGTATATAGTATACCCTGGGGTATACTATCAATAAAAAGAAATCCAAACTAGTACCCATGCAACAAATTGTATTCCTGGGAGCAAGCCTGGACACAGCATCCCAGATGGCATTCCTTACACCAGAAATACAGTCCTACCTGACAGCCTACTTATCTCAACTAGCCACCAGGACCCAGTTATCCACAAGGAAAATCCTGCAAGCTCTAGGGTTCATGGCTTCTTGCATTCTACTCATTCCATATGCCAGACTGCATATGAGGAAACTACAATGGTACCTAAAAAGCCTTTGGTGTCAACACTCTCAAGACCTGGAAACTCTTATACCAATGATATCTTGTCTAAGGAAAGATTTTCTTTGGTGGGCAGCAGCATGCTACCACAACAAGGGACTTCCATTCTCACAACCCCACGCCGCCCAGATCCTCACCACAGACACATCAGACTATGCTTGGGGTACACACCTGTACGGCAGGTGCATTCAGGGCCAATGGAGCTCAAATCAAATACATCTGCACATCAACCAAAAACAGATGTTAGCTGTTCAGCATGCCCTGGCAGCTTTCAGATTCCTACTCTCCCCAGGGCCTCTACTGATCAAAACAGACAATGTGGTATATCAACAAGCAGGGAGGGACTCACTCTTATCCTCTGTGCAGGCTCGCCATGACCCTTTGTCATGTGGCCTCAGCCGTGCAACTACACCTGTTAGCACAATTCCTGCCAGGCTCTCTAAACTCTCTGGCAGACAACTTAAGCAGAAACCTGCTAGACCCACATGAGTGGCAGCTAGACCAAAGAACCTTCACCCTTGTAACTCAGAAATGGGGCACCCCGAAGGTCGACCTTTTGCCTCCCACTCCAGTCATCAGCTCAGCAAATAATGTACCAGGGAACCTCACAGCAAGGCCTGGAAAGTGGATGCTCTATCCTTCCAGTGGGTAAACCTCTTGGTCTATGCTTTTCCCCCTCTACCACTCATTTCAAGGGTACTGCTCAAAATAAAGGAGGAAAAACCGAGGACAATCTTGATTGTCCCAGAGTGATCATGCCAGCACTGGTACCCACTGCTGCACAGCCTGTTACTCCTGCCACCACGGCACCTACCTCAGATCCCAACACTCCTGACCCAGAGGAATGGAGAATTCATGCATCCCCAATTGCAGACCCTCAATCTGGCAGCCTGGCGTATTCCCTGGCCTCTCCTTAAGCTGCCAGTCTAAGCTAACAAGTTCTAGATATTATACATGAGGCAAGAGGCCCCAGCACTAGAAAGTCTTATGCTGACAAGTGAAAAAGGTTTTACACCTGGATCCAGGCTAAGGGAGCCGGAACGGCACACCCCTCCCTACCGCTCATCCTGGATTACCTGGCAGACCTACTACACAGGGGTCTATCCTTCTCTTCTATTAAAATTCATGCCAGGGGCTTAGTATTTCTGTGAAGACTGCTTTGTATACAACAGTAATAATCAATTAGTGCCTCATTGTCTAGTTAACATATGCCAGTTTCATTTTTTTCTTTCTGTTTTTTTTTTGAGCCATGTAAATACTTTAATAACATTTTGTTATTATACCATACTGTGCAATCTACATGCATGGTGCATTTGTTATTTCAGCACTACTTGCTGAAACAGTTAAGTTTTAATTAGCTGTTTATAC
Organism: Protopterus annectens; assembly: GCF_019279795.1. Lineage (NCBI taxonomy): Eukaryota > Metazoa > Chordata > Ceratodontiformes > Protopteridae > Protopterus > Protopterus annectens. The sequence continues at coordinate 235,722,275 of NC_056737.1, forward strand.
AATACTAATAAAGTAGCCTTATGTCAGAGAGTTAGTGCTTATACTTGGTTATCAATAACTCTGCATTGTTAACCATGCAGATCTAAGTATCACAGTCAGCTATTCTATTCAGTTATAATCCCATATTTAATTCAACATTGTTCATTAAACATTTGCAAAGTTTAAGTTGAGATCAGGAATTAATTAGTGACCAGATTGTTTCATTTAAACTCTAGTAAAAGTCACTTCTCAGCTCGTACTGGAGTCTGCTTTATTAAATAGATAGTTCTTTGCTCTATGTCAAATTCATCTTCAAGCTCAGATTGCAGTACAACTCACTTTCTTACAGTGAAGCTCTGTTTCTGATCTATACTAGTTCTCAGTTCCTTATTTTTAATTGCTTGTATTTATTTTTTGTCTCTCTTACTGGTGATTTGGTTTTTGGTGTTCCATTTTCTAGTTATAGGTTTTTATAAACTCAATCAAAACATCTCTGTGCTGGGATTAAATTGTCTTCCAGCTGAAGGACTTGCATGTTATTCAAGTCATGCTTGTACTGAAGCAACTCCTTACATTCCCCAAATACATGTTCCCAAGAACATCTTTCTGAACCATCACATCTCCCATATGTCTGTTGTCTTTGGCAATGTATTTTCAAGTCACGTAGGGGTATACAAGTATTTGTGTAAGCATTTCCATGCAATTATTCTACATTTTCTTGATTTAGTTGTATATCTAGGATTTAGACAGATTTCCCTCTTCTGCTCATCTTTAATATATTTATTTAATTGTTCAATGTATACTACCTTTACCCTTGTGTAGTATTCATTTTCAGCTGTAATATTGCCTTCTATCCTTAATTAAAAAAGTCTACTATTTGTGGTTGAACACAATTAATTTCCAACATCTTCATCTTCATTGAGCTCTAATGTTAGACTTGCAAGTTGATCTGAGTTCAGTAACCCAAAAAATTTGTCTAGCTTCATCCTATTTTATTACCTCATCTCCTTTTATCATCTGCTCTCCAAATTGTCATGAAATCCTCTCATGTGTCTTTTTATTACTATTTATATAGATAGATATAGATATAAATGTAGTATAATTATTAGCATTATTCTATTTTTTCCTAGGTATAGCTTCCTTTAACTTAAAGACTTGTGTAATACTTCAGTTTCCTAGATCTGCCCAAATGCCTGCACATGATCTATTTTCACCTCAGTGGGCACTGTGTCTATCATGTGATTCCATTTGGGCATATAGTATGTATTCACACTCAAATATACTAAAGTATTATGTTGCAGTTTTAATGTACATTGCAGTATATTTTCCAGCCTGTATTACTAAACTTAGGTGGGCGGTTTCTTAATAAAAGACTGTATAAACATTTTGTTAAGAATATGCCAACATAATTCTACTGAGGGTTAGCATTGTGTGTGTCCATATACTTTAATGAACACGTGTTGCATTGCATACTTTAAAGTCTGTGGATGAACTTGTATGCACTGTCTACATTGACATAAAAAAGGGTAAAGTTCAATTAACTTTTTGGTGATGCCATATAGGGAAACTTACTTTTTTATGAAGAGTTTAGGTTTAAATGTGGTGCTGTAAAAAATGCTGGACAGTGCTGGAGGTACGACATGCCATGCTGCATAAGGTAAAATAAAAACTGTGATGAAACACTTTAAGTTATGTAGCCTTATAGTGGGCCTTCGAATCTGAAAACCCCAACCCACCCTATTCCTTTGATACTATTACTTTTTCCCATTGTACTCCCTTTTTTATCCTAAACAAAGTCCTTAATTTCCATTTTCATATTCTTCCATATGTGGTAACATGGTTGATACATATAAACCTGAAACTGCGTAAAGAACCAATACAACCAAAAACATCTTAATCAATTGTAGCTTATTATCTATGTCAATAAATAATTTCCATTGTCTTGTCTAATATAATCTTATGAGTATTTTTTTCACACATTTCCTTAGCTGCTTGTTCAAAATATTTATTCAAACAAATCCCAAAATGTATCATCCTGTCATGATCTCACGAAAAGGGAAGTTCTCTACTAAGTCATGTATTTTGGCATAGTTTATTACCCTAGTCTTTGTTTTGGCTTCATTTACTTTATATCCTGCTATACTTTTTAATGTATTTCAGTTTATCATATATAGTTTTATATCAACTTCTGCATTGGTGACATATAATATTATATTGTCTGCAAAAATGAATATTTTCTCATTGGTATTTCTCTGTTTCTGTTCAGTTATGTATATTGTCTTATGTCCTTTGCTAATGGATCTAAATATAAAGCAAAGACTAATGGCAAAAATGGACAATCCCTCCTATTTCCTTTTGTAAGGTTAAATAAATACTTTAGACACTTTATCAGCACACTTCATTTTAACTTGTGTTTATATGAGATATTTTGATATTGTTCTCACGGAGCTTATCTCCCCGGGCCTCTTCTGAAAATGGACATATATCCAGTTAGACTAGCCTGGTCAACAAATGTAAAATAAAATAAAATAAATAAATAAACTTGTGTTTCTTTGTAGATATTAAATATTAATGTTTTCCCCGTTTGTAGAAAATACATTTAATTAAATATTTCAGCAGTGGAAACCCAAATCCCTTAGGGATCTCTTCAAAGTTCCCATTTCACTCTGTCAAATGTTTTAAGCATCCAGAGCTGTTCACATTACTGTATTTTTATTGTCCAGAGCATCTTTCTGAATCATAAGGGTTCTGTTAATATTGTCAGATGATTGCCTACCTTCTATAAATCCACACTAATCTGGGTGTATTATTTTTGGCAATATCTTTGCCATTCTTTTTGCAAAAATTGTCATAAACACTTTGTAATCATAACTCAGAACTGAAATAACTCCATATGATCCTGGATCAAGAGAATCTTTCCCAACACATGCCACTTTTGGTCTAATGTTGAGTTGGAATTGCCTATATGTAATCCACTTGTAAAGGCACACTAAACATTTTCTACACACAACTTATTACAAACAACCCCCATCACAAAACCATCAGATGTTCTTCATAAGATCACACTTACAGTATTCATTATAGATAGGGTCTTGTCTGCTGTAATGCCTGCATGTCTGTCCAGTTTACAAAGTTCATGCACTTTCTTCATATGCTACAGCATATGTCTGTCCTTAGCACAAATAGGTGTGATTGTAAATGAAGGACATATGGACATGCCGAAACTCAGAACATTATTGCTGCTAGTCCATGTATGCAGAAGTTCGTCAACACCAAGAAATGTATAGTTATCCCCTTTGGGAAAAAACATGTACCCATGAATTACCACCTAGGTGGCAGTACACTAAACACCAAAAGTGTGATGAGAGACTTAGGGACACAGGTGGACAGTGGTCTCACTTTCGATAACCACATCACCACAACAGTCAGGAAGTTCTTTTATGTGGCATACCTCATCACTAAGGGATTTTCATCCAGAAAAAAAGGAGGTCATTGTCCCACTGTACTCATCCCTCATTAGACCCATTATAGAGTACAACGCCCCGTTTGGTATGTACCTCACAAGACATTTGCAACAGCTGGAAAGGCTGCAGAAATACCTCATTAAAGGAATCACAGGCCTAAAGCAGATGCCCTGTGCTGACTGTCTAAAAAAACTCCATCTATACTCTGTGGCATATCGTCTATTCAGAGGGGATCTCTGCTTAACATACAAGGCCATGTCAAACCCTGAGCTGTTGGACATGCTACACTTAAATACATCCCAATCCCTCAGAGCCACATGCTCCAGGGATCTAAACCTTGTCATCACAATGAACAAAACATGCTGGAGGGGTAGGTTCCTGACCCAGAGACTTCCCATACTCTGGAATAGAAACCTTGATGATTGGATGGGAGATAGGAAATTCACCCCGAGGGTCATGTCAGTCACCCTGCTAGACAGGGGTCCAGGGAAGTAAATATTGTGGGAAGAAATATCCAGGGAATTGTTATGGCTAGGCTTGTATAGGCCCTAGGGCCGATAGTCTAATACCAACCTATGAACCATATCTAATCATTAGGGTTGCCACCTTCATTCACGGCTAAAACCGGAGCCAAGCCATGCCCCTCGCGTCACCAGTAGCCCCGCCCGCCCCACCCCTCTCCCGCCAACATACCACCTATTTTGTGATGTCACGACAGCATCACTCAACGGGAACGCCCTCTTTTTTCGTTCCCGCCGCCTGCTTTTGACTGATTTGCTATGCTTTTCTGTAAAAAAAGCATAGTAAATCAGCCGATTTACAAACTCCGATAGTCTGTTTCCTTTTTGAAACAGAATAGCGGAGTTTGTACAGTGTTTTCCAGACTACTGGAGAATCATTTGATTTCCTGATAGTCCGGAAAAAAAACGGAGGGGTGGCAAGCCTACTAATCATCTGTATGGGACAGCTTCAGCGCAAAGTGTTCAGGCAATTAATTACCACCATTGGGGACCCTTCATCATTTCTTATGTGTATCAGGAGAAAAGGAATGTGTGACTGTAGTGGTCATGTAGCAGACAAAGACTCACACATAAGTGGTTTGTTTTGCTTAGGCCGTGAACATGACATTAAATCCTATAGTATCTGTCAAGTGTTCACCCCTAAGATTATCACAAGTAAGCTTCATTTCTTTAGGAAATGTCTTCAGCACTTCATTCATTCAGCTATGACATCCTCCTCCCTCAGAAACCTCTCTCCTTAGTTAAAAAGGAAAGAAAAGCTTCCAGTTGTCCCTCTTCTGTTATTAAGTCTGAGACTAACAACACTGCCAATGCACCTTTGCAGACCCAGGATCATCTGTTTACTTTTCCTGAGCCCTGTAATGTTTCCTCTTTGAAGGCCATCATAGCTCAAGATAACTGCACAATTGAATAGAACATTTGGCTGAGACAAATGGGAAAGGAGAACCTAGGCTGATCTTATCTGAGGGTGAATAATGTATGCACCAAGTATTAGTTAGAGGGGAAAGTCCATACCTTGAGTAAGGAGGTTAGGCCTGTAGCTGTCACTCTGAAGACTGTACACCTGGGCACTCCTAGGAAACATTCTCAAAAACCAAAAAAAAATGCACCACACGGACTGTCAGACAAGTAGTTTAATAACCAAACAATAAAATGCTCAGCAGATAAAATTGGTTAAGCGCTTTCATCAACAAAAGAATGACTTCCTCAGAGCACAGTAAAACAAATGAATTAAGCTTATATACTCTCCAAATTCAAATGTTTAACTAATAACTGAATAATTAATTCTTAAAGAAATATACCCCATTTGCACCATAGTTAAAAACGCAGTATTGAAATGTACCAGTAGTAAATTTCCAAATAAATAAATATGCAAATAATTTTATACATACATACATATATATATATATATATATATATATATATATATATATATATATATATATATATATATATATATATTAACATTTTATATATACTCTTGTCCACATTTCCACGTATGCTTTTTATTTTTTGGGCTGTTTTAATCTATTAGCCCTTTCTTTTAATACTGGTAAAATAGATAAATAGTCGTTCAGACCAGGATGAAAGTTTGAAGCTAATTTATTTATTTATTTTTATTTATTTTACATTTGTTAACCGGGCTAGTCTGGCTGGATACATGTCCATTTTCAGCTTTTAACAGAGAAAACACAAAACAAATCAAAAATGTCCAACAGAATACAGATTGTCTTGACTAACTTAAGTAGGTTACAGTATGATTAAGATCAAAGTTCACATCTTGTGGTTGAGGAGATAAGTTCAGGCACAAGAAAATACATAGTAACTAATAGGAGATTCTTATTCTTATGGGTCTGATTATCTTATAGGTGTAATGACATTATTTGGTAAAGGGAGAAGGGAAGGGTAATTAGTTGTTTTGAAGTAGGGTTAAAAGGTTTGGGGTTCAAGCCAGTTGAGTTTCTTAAGTTTAGACAGTGGTGGTGAGTTTAGACAGTGGGAAGTGTGGAAGGGTGGCCTGCTCTGTGGTAGGCAGTATTCAGTTTCTGAGATTACTCTTAGATAAGTTGACAAGAAGAGGGGGAGGGGTTAGTTAGTGTAAAGGGTGAGTTTGGGTGGGGGCTACTCGGGAGAAAGCAGTGAGATGGGGGGCTTAGTCTGTATAGGGCACCATCTTTTTATTAACAGTTTTGATAGTTAAATCAAGTGGGTTTAGGTGTCTTGGGTTTTGGGAGGGAGTTTTAGGTTTTGGGGGGCCTGGGAGGGGGGGTGGGGGTTGTTGTATATAATAAAGGTAATAGTGGTGGTTGTGTAGGGGTTGGTGGTATTTGAATGATATTATTGAATGATATGGTAATGATGGATAGAGGAGGTAGGTTTTATGGAAGAGAGGAGAGAGGGGGAGGGAGGAGGTTGCTAGTATGTTAATTAGGTTGGCTTTGTGCTAGTAGGAGTAGGTAAGTAGTATCTATTTTTAGTTGTGAGAGATTGAGGTAGTAGTATTTCATAGAGGTAAGGTGTAAGAGAAAAGTAGAGTAGAATGTTTAGAAGAGAGGAGAGAATTTAGAGGTAGAGGGCATAGTTATATAGGTTAGAGGAGGTTAGAGTTAGGAGTAGTAGGGAAGAGAGGGGAGGAGGTTATTAGGTAGGATAGGAGATAGGGAGTAGGAGGGGAGAGTGTAGGGTGTAGGTGTGAGTAGGGTATAAGGTGGTGGATGGGAGATATAAGTGAGAGGAGGTTATAGGGTGGGAGGGGTGTGTCTAGAAGTATAGGGAAGGACCCCTGGGGGGGGTGGAATTGGGGGGTAGGGAGGGAGCGAGTGAGCGAGCAGAACGGGAGCTGGGAACAACAAGACAACCAGTAGCAGAAACTAAGCTGCCACACTAACTGTTTCTTAACCAAACAGTTTTTACAGTCTTCCCCTCTACCATCAAGTTCAACAGTGTCAATGATACCAAATTTAAATCCTGTATAGCCCTTGCAAACTGCAGAATGCCTATATCCCCAGGGCCTGAAATATCCCGCAGAGGGATGAGTAAAGAGGTACGATGACCTCCCCTGATCTAGATGTGAATCCCTTCATGATTAGGTGGGCTATATAAAATGTTTTCCTAACCACTTTGGCCACGTGGTTGTCAAATGAGAGATTGCTATCAACTTGGGTCCCCAGGTCCCTAATGACTTCTTCTGTACTTAATGGATTACCACCTATGTGGTAGTTTGTGGGCACTTTGCTTTTGCCAAAGGGGATGACTATACACTTTTTGGCATTTAGCTTGAGGCCATGGCTCTGGCACCAGTTGTCTGTTTCTATGAGGCCCTTTTGGAGGATGCTTGTGTCGGCTGGAGAGTTGATTATGGCGCCCAGTTTGCAGTCATCTGCGAACTTGGTCAGCCACAGTGCTTCTGTGTTGGCCTGTACCGCCGAGAAATATATACCGAACAAGAGAGGTCCCAGGACTGAGCCTTGTGGGACGCCACTTGTAACTGGTTTGGAGTCTGACATGGCTCCAGCAATTCTAACCATGTGGGTTCTGTCCTTGAGCCAGTTTGCAACCCATCTAGTGACATAGGGGTTTATATTTAAGCTGCTGAGCTTATCTATAATGCCCGAGTGGGGTATTGTATCGAAGGCTTTTGCGAGGTCCAGGTAGGCTGTGTGTGTGTGTGTATGTGTGTGTATATATATATATATATATATATATATATATATATATATATGTATACACACACACACACACACACACACACACACACACACACACACACACACACACACACACACACACACACACACACACAAACCTATTTTCTTTTGTTCTCAACTTGAAGAGAGGACTTTGTTTTGTCTTCAGCTTAGAGTTGAGGGGTGCTGTACAGTGCACTTTAAGAGTTCACTACAGTTCTGCTGCACCTGTTCAATGGACTGAGGAAGCAAAGAACATTAATATATGAATATATCATATAAATACTTGAAGTCACTTGAAAAGAAAAATTATCATTTCTGAAGTTCAGGAACATGAATTTTCCACAAAAAGTGAACAAAGTTTAGACAGTATTTTTGGAACCGGTATGTTGAGTCAGAAACAAATGTATTAATTTATGTGTTTCCTTTATGCTTTCATTGGCAGGTACGACTGGGACGAAATGATACTAAAGCTCCAGCACCAGGTCTAGAGAAGCTGTTCTACGTTTATGGTATGTTTCCTATTTTATAATGCATTTTATTTCATATAAATTTTATGCAAAGTAATTAAAGACACTATTAAAAAGATTTGTATAATAAACTTTTGCCATATCTTGTGCTTCATGCATTTATTTTTGTTTTAAATCTGCTAGCGTTTGTTGTTGTAAGCAGTTACACTATTTACTTTTTGTGTGTGTTCTTGATTTTACAGTACAGTTAATGGGTAAAATATATTTTTGACATTTTTCATAAAAAGAAACTCAAGCCAAAAACTGAAAAATGAATGTTTTTCATCATATTTTGCTATTCTTTGTATTCCTTATGCTTCATAATTAGTCCATTCTTTCTTATACCCTTAATTTCTTATATACTAAAGTGGCCATTATGAGGACTGCCTTACAGATATGAGTTTGATTTCAGTTAAGTTGTCCTCCTCCCAAAATGCAGTTTATGTACCTATAATATGACATCATAAATTATTTTCCCTTCACTAGATGCAGTGACAATGATGAAAGGCACTGTTTTTTATGGTAGTTGATGAGGAGGCTGTCGACTCTTCTTATTCAATGATGACTTGTACTTTTCATTTCAAAGATACAATAATGCAAATAACACAGTCCGCTTATGCTGAGCTGATGAGGTGATAAGAAGGCCGAAATGTGTATGTCCACAGCTTGTGGCATTTGGCTTTGTTGGCCTTAATCTGTCCATAAAGACTTAAAAAGTCATGGACTTTCAGAAGCCATATAGCTGAAACACTATGGGTAATTTGCATATATCCCATGTGCCTCTATTCCAGGAGGTTTAAGGTATCACTCAGTGAAAACTCTAACTTGGTAGTTTTTACTAATTGGCTTGTCTGTCTGACCTTTTTACTTTTTGGTTTTGCAAATAACAACTGTCTGTCATTTCTGAAATTGTGCTTAATTTTGTAGTTACATGGATTAAAGCAAAACGTCATCACTCAAAAATGATAGTATTTTCCAGTCCATTTACATATCGCTGCAGTGTAACTCACCCTTCTTTTTCATATAAAGGATTGTTCAACAAGAATTTTTTGGAAAAGGAATTTCACTTTAGCTACTGTCATCATGTCAAGGTTTAATTGATACTGTCTCTGGTTTAGATTTTCATATACTGAACAGTGGGATTAGTATAGCTCCAATGAGATTCTGAACTGGATTAAGTGGATAATAGGAGACTGAACAAGTATTTATAACATTTCATTGACCTCAACAAAACACAGGCTGGGGGCGCACAATAGTTTAAGGTGACCATCTGTGAAAAATTACAGAATCTGTGCTGTCTAGCTTATGTCACACACTGCCATTTTGAAGCAGTGAGTGAGTTTCACGATCGGCAAAGGAAATGGAAATTATTTAAAAGTCTATGAGCATTAAGCAACATCTTGGTAATTTTAAAGGGAAAAGAATAACTATGAGATAAGCTAACTCTTTTGGTGCGCAACATTTTCATTTAAAGCTCTTGAGCATTTCCGGCAGATGCAAGATAATTTTTTTAAAGCATGATTCTACAAGCCATGATGCATAGAACCACGCCATTAAATGTATTATGTATTTAAAGGAAACAATATTAAGACAGAAGTCTGCAAAGTTATTTTCAATATGTGCTTAAAGGGGATGTCATACCTCTGTGAGAGCAAATAATCAACTCCAAGTCCAGCAAATGCCAGAGCAAGAAAAATACAGTTTGTGTTTCTGTGCTTTAAGAAAAAATGTTTTTTTTTCTGGAATACAGTTAATTGAATTAAAACTTGCAGAATCATATCAATAAACAAGGTGTCTTATATTTTGGAAACCATAACTACAGTTTAATTTACATGTAGGTCAGGGATGTGCTGGTGGGATTGAACATGTTTAAAGGACAGCTAATGCTAAGCACAACTTTTCTTCATCTATAAGCATTTTTTTCCTTTTTACTAAATACCACACATAAATAAAGCATGAGTTAGATGTTTGTCCTTTTTGCTGCCTTTCTGTGTGTTTTTTCTTCCTATTAGCTATTGGGAATAACCATAGACTCCCACCTAAAATTTGATAGTCATCTGAACTTAACTATTAAAAAAGTACATGCCAAACTGGTGTCACTCTACCGTATCAAACCATTTCTTACCAACAACACAAGATCAGCCATTGCTCGCTCCCAACTTCTATCCACCCTACTCTATGCATCTCCCATTCTGACTAATCTCAACAAAACTGAACTAAGCAAAATGGAAGCTTGCTATAACAGAATTGCCCGCTTTGCTGCAAATTGCTCATATAGAACTCATCACTGTACTGCTTTGAGACAGCTCCACTGGCTTGAACTGCCCAACCTCCTAACCTACAATCAGCTCTGCCTCTGTCATTCTATCTATTACCTCCCCAATAAGTGTCCTGCCCTCAGAAACCTAGTACAACATCACTCAGCCAAAAGGCCTCTTAGATCATCAAGCAAACTACTACTAGAAGTCACCAACAGCTACAATAGCTTTGGAGATGCACTATATAGTAGTTCGGTGGCTAAAAAATGGAACTCTGTCCCTACTAGCATTCAAAACACATCATCCAAAGCCTCCTTTAAAGACCTCATCAGGCAACATCTCAAGCAAAGTTGGCAGTGCCATGATTGCTCCCCAGGCTAGTGAAAGCTGATAACATATGCATACTAAATCTAGAGCAATTAATAATAGTTTTTCAATCTTACTCACAAACACTGGCTAATCTACAATGTATGTACTGTACCTGTGTACTATGTATGTATTCTACCTACATTCCAAAGTTCAGCTGTACACCACAAATCTATTACTTACCTTTATTTTTAAAATTAATATCTTTTTTGATTGTAACTGTTTGTGCCGCATACCACTGTAAAAAACATGTCTCTTGTAATTTGTGTGTATACTGATTATGTCTAAATAACTAAATGTGTCTGTAATTTTTCTTTGTGGAGCTTTTCTCCCCGGGCCTCTGCTGAAAAAGGGCCTTTTCGGCTCAGTCAGACACCCCCGGTTAACAAATGTAAAATAAAATAAATAAATAAAATAAATGTTAAGTTTATACAAATCCAGTCATTAGTTTCTTTAGAAATGCATTTCACTGGGTCCTGCATCTTATTGCCCATTACAATTAAGACTTTAGAACCAGAAAAATCCAATATTGCGTAGTGCTTGGAACCCTGGCTTCCTTCTGCTTCAGAAGTGGTATAAAACAAGTCATTGCTAGTATAAAAACTACTAATTGGGCTCTGTTAGTAATAGTTGTAAGTTACAGCAGAATGGTCAGCTCAGGCGTGAAAGACAGGAAACATGAAACTTCTGGACAACAGAGTGAATGAGGAAGAATGAATTTCTGTAGCTTATATATGTACTGCTATGTTGCTTAATTAAAAGTGTACATGGATAACAATCTCACATACAATGGATCATCAGTTGCATAAAATGGGCTTCTGTTGGATCGGTAATGCAGAATAAAAGGACAGATGGTCAACAAATGCTAGTCTGCTGCTGGACATATGTGCTCCCTTTGGGAAAAAAACTTCACCTTTAATTTTTTCTCACAGAAATTGCACTTTTTCTGTAAAACATTTTTTTTAAATCTGGGAAAAGTGTTTTTAATGATTGCCCTGTGATTTTTAATTAGTTTTAAATGGGAACATCACTTTTTTTTACTTTTGTGGTAAAAGGATGTAGAAAACATATTTAAACTACTTTCTATTTGGGGAAAGCTGATTTATTTTACTTTAGGTGGTTGGGGTAAGTATTTAAAGTGTTTTTACTATGTTTTAATGGGGGGGGGTTATTTTTTTCTAGCTTACCTGTTTCACTAACTGTAGGCAAAAGAAGAAGTCTGCCACCAAAGGAATAGGGTACCTTTTGGGGCTTAACAATGGAGAATTTTCCAGTTCTTCAGTTCTTTCATCTTTCATTTACAAAAGAAATAAATTGTTATTCAGCTTTTACCACCATAGTAGGGCCCTAAAGTGCTTCAACCTCAGATGGACGACTCTGCTGTGACCAAAGCTGAGCCCTTAGACCTCTTATATTTTCCTTGGGTCCTGCTGTTGTCATTCCAAAGACCTCTTATCTTTTCTTTGGGTCCTGCTGTTGTAGTTCCAGCAGCCATATAGACCAGAGATTAGACATGTACTCTGCGGCAGTTGTGTCCTTGGTTGGCAGTGGAGAACCATTCTTGGGGTCCTAGGGAGAAGGACTAGATACCGATGTAATATCTAGCCAGAGAGCTGTGCTCACAGTATTGGTTCAGTTTATTCTGAAATTTCTGTCAAAAAAACAAAATTTATGTTTTCTCATATCTCTGTTATTCTGGAAAGGAGTAATTTATTGGGATTAGTTCAGGGTTTGGTGCAGGCTCTTGATGCTTCCTTTATGGATAGTTCTGTTAAAAAAAAGGCAAAGGGACTTTTCACTTTCTGAAAAGATTCAAGAGGTTGAACCTCTACCTAATTGTGAAGGGACAGATTGTATTTTGTCTCTACTGGCTTCTGATAGATTCTGAGGAGAGTAAGGTTTTGGCCAGTCACTTTGAAGGATCCTCTTTCTCTGTAACTATTTCTATAATGAAGCAGATGTTTCAGTGGGAAAGCAATGATGCTTCAGTATCCTACAAGATCTATTATCATTTGTTACTACTGGAATTTACAGAACATTTTCCCATTTTTCCTACTCTTTTTGCTTTGGAGGATGTTTTTTTTTTCACAGCCTGCAACTTGTCTGACAGCCAGCCTGCTGCCTTCTGGGAACAGATAGACTGTATAATGTTCTACAAGCTGTAAACTTGTATATACTCATACCATTTCAGACCTAGCAGCTTGAACCCAGCTGCTGCTAAACATTTAGTTATTACTTTACCTTCTCCTTCTGACTAGGATGAGAAGAGTTTTGCTAAAGTTGGGAAAAACGTGTATTCTTATGCATTAATTGTATTTAGAGTTTTGAGCTGCCAGGCTCTTTATGTTTATGCTTGCCTGTTTTTGAGAGTCTGCATAATGTCTTTGGCATCAGTTTTCTCTTTTGATGAGTAATCTTCTTTTTGTAAATGTTTCCTTTTTTGTCGCTAGTGTCTAACAACTGTATGAAACATACTTAATGCTTCTGCTGATGCTACTTTTATGGCTATTGCCCCTAAAACTGTTTTGATGAGGTTTGCATAGTTACATAATCAAAGCTTCCAAAGATGTTAGTAATAACTTTTTGAATTCTCCCTTGGATAGAGAGTTAGGTTTGGAGCGTCTGCTGCAGAGGTCTTTGTAGAGTGTGTTGAGAGAAGTATGCTGATTCATGGTTCTGCCATTTTTTCACCCTTCATTCCCCAACTTGGCCAAGGGTTTTATTGCTTTCCATCTCCTTTCCTTTGAGAGTAAATTAACAATCCCAGCAAGCTGCTAGAAAGCAATTTTTTAAAAAGCTGTAGAAGGGAATTCCAAAAAAAGTAGAGAACCCACCCCCCTCCAGAACTAAATACAGTCTTAATGAATATTTGCAAGACTCAACTTCCCACCTTGGCAAACCGTAAATCCATCAAGGTTACTTTTTACAGAAGGAATATCTCACCTTTTTGAAGGATTCTCCCCCAACTCACCAGACTTAACCCTTCCTTTCCATCCTGTCATGTAGTATATACTATCTGTCAGGTGTGTTAGAAATGCTCTTTCCTCCTGTTTTAGGACAAGGGTTTTATTCAGTTTTGCTTCTTATGCCCAATTGTTAACACTGTCCCTTTAACAAAAGTTTTCTGGTTATCTTACATTTTCAAATGACGCTTTTCTTCACTTTCCTAAATCCATGTCAGAAGTTTCTAGATTGTTTTACTGAGTCTGGATCACATTCTCAATTATTATGAATTACCCTATGGTCTATCCACTGCTGTAAGAGTATATGCAAATTGTCTGTCTCTTGTAATAGCCAACTGCAAACTACAAGGTGTTCACAAGATGACTGGACTTAGGTTCATAGGTGTATACTTGGCTAATGATTACTAAGCCCTTATAAGCCTAGCTGTGCAACCCAAATGTGACCCACAAATTTGATTTATATAAGGGCGATTTACTGATTGTGTCTGTCCATCTAAGACATAGATGCCTGATCAACTGGTGTATTTCTGTTTACCCATCCATTGGTCCAACCTGCACTTAAATAGGGATAAGGAGGAACTCTGCTTCAAATGGATAGGGAGTCAGTTCCAGAGAATGGGAATTCTCTGAAAAACATACCTGCCTCTCCAACATGTTCTCTTCATGTCACAAGCAAACATTTAGGTCTTTTAATCAAGTAGTTGTGATGCTGTTTCTTTTGTGGATGTGCAAAAAGATCATCAAAACAGCCCTCAGAGATGCCTTGTATGCCAGGCAATAATCACCTATCAGGAGCCTGTATGGTACTGAGTAAAGAGTCAGGGCTTTGAGGCAATCAGTGTAGGACATTGTATTTACTCCCTGTATTCTTTTTGTAAGGAACCTTTGTGAACATTTCAGTTGCTGCATGTGTTTGGTCAGGTACATACTATAACTCTATGATGGATCTGATGAGGGCTGAGTACAGTGGTAAGATGAACTCTTTGGGACTAGATGCCATGCCCTTTCTAGTAGGTTGAACAACATAGAAGGATTTTCTGACTATCTTGGACACATGTTTATCTAAGGCCAAGTTACTATCTGCATGAATTCCCAGATCCTTGACTAATGAATCAACTTTTAGGGGTGCTTTATTGGTGACATAGTTACCTGAGGTGGCTGACTTCCCAAAAGGTATGATAATGCATTTCTGAGTATTAAGCTTTAAGCCATGGCTTTGGCACCAAGCGTTTGTCTGTGTTAGAACTTCCTGAAGGGTGTTCTCATCTTGAGGGAATTCAAAGACTGCTCTCAGTTTGCACTCATTTGCAAACTTGGTTACCCAGAGGCCTTTGACATTGGCTTTGACAACCAAGAAGTATATACCAAAAAGGAGTGGGCCTAGCACAGAGACCTGGGGACTTTGCTGGTGACTGACCTCTTTGTGGAGGTGATCTTACCAGTTCAAACTTCGTGGGTCCTATCATTGAGACAGCTAGTTATCCAGCATGTTATAAAGGGGTTTATACCTAGTTACTTAAGTTTGTTGACAGTGCCTGAGTGGAGTATTGTATCAAATGCTTTCCCCTCATCCATTGCTTTAATGACCTTTTCAAAGAAGTCCATCAGATTCAGGAAGCATGACCTTCCTTTTATAAAGCCAAACTTGGATGGATCCAGTGGCAGGAGATCTCCTATGCCCGTGTTGATAATTTCCATGATAATTCCTTCCATGGCTTTGCAAATAAGACAAGTGAAACTAATGGGTCTGTAGTTTCCAGGATCTGTTGAAGGTCCTGTCTTATGAACCAGGATGAGCATTGCAGTCCACCATTCACATGACACAAAGCCTGTTTTAAGACTTTAGTTAAATAATGACTTCAGGATCATAGGAGATTACTAGGCTAATGGCCCTGGGGCCCTTACAAGCCTAGCCAAGAGTTTATCAGGAGTTTGTCCTGATAAATCATATTTAAGACTGTCCAGGAGGCATCCTGGGAAGTTATCGGGACTCATCAAGGCCGTGTTTTTGTCTTTAGCGAGTTCAGCCAGTATATGCTACTTAGTTATAGTTGGAAGGGGTATTTTAGGAGGGATGGTTGGGGGCAAGAGGGGAATAAAGCTAGAACTGAATTTGCCTACTAACAGGTTGACTATATCATCAGGCTCAGTGAATGTGGAACCATTAATCACCAGTTCTGCACATTGCTATGTGCTGCCCTTGAGGTTTCTGTCATAGCTGAAGAAGGCCTTATGATTGTCTTACACCTGGGAGGCTATCTTAATGTCAAAGTTGGTTTTGCTTGAACTAATTATCCCTCTTAGTTGCCTATTTAGTTTAATAAGAGAGTTTTATATAAAATACCCTTCCTGATTTTTGCCATATTTTTTTTTTACTTTTGTTGTATATCCTGTTTATTTTGGAATGCCACCAAGGTGGTTTGTTTCTAAGGATTGTCCTGGGCTTGCTTCTGATAGGTACAGCAGCTTCTATGCAGCCACTGACATAGTTATATAGAGTTTCTGAGAGCAACTCAGCATAGGCTGCTGTGTTCTCAGGGTTTGGAGGGATATTGAATTTTGACAAACCATCACCTCATAAAAGGTAATTTGTTGTGGAACAGTACCTAAATTGAACTAGTTTTAATGGGATTACAGAGGTGATATTGATTTCAAAGGATACAGCTTTATAGTTGTTCCTTACCAGGGAGGACAAGACATTGGTGGTGGTGGGTGGGGGCTGCAGCATTCTTCAATATTTGTGAGCATGAAGTGCAGTACGTAGGAGCCTCTAGTAGGCATATTCACTATCTACAAAGTCCAGGACTGTCAGTGCCAGTAAATTTGCAGACATGTAGGATTTCCAGTCTATGTGAGTTGGGTAACTAAAGTCACTTATGAGTGTGGTGTCAGTTTAGATGGTAAGTGCCTCCAGTAGGCCCAAGTATGCATTGTGAGCTTCTTGGGACATGGAGGGTGACCTGTAGCTGGCTAGGATATGGTACAGGATTTTGTCTATGGTGATATACATGTGGAGGAACTCCAGCATGTCGTCCTGTTTGACCAACTTAGAGGTATACTTGTTACTGATGTATATTGAGACATCTCAACCTTTAACACTTATTTGTGCAGCTAATGGTTTAAAAGTGTGGAAGAAAGGTAACTTTTGCAATTCTTGGATACTCTCTGCTGCTTTAAACTATGTTTCTGTAACTTCACAGATGTCTATATTCTCAAATGTGAAGAAGGCTTGGAGGGAATGTAGTTTATTATTTATGCGTTTGGCATTGAGCAGTAACACCTTAAAGTTTAGTTGAATTGATTTTGCTATGTCAGTAGGTTTGTCAGTCTGTCATGTTTGGCCCATATGTAATGATAAAATGAAAGGGTTGCAGTGATAAACCTACCTGCATAATTTGATGTTCATGTCCCACTGTATGATTACATGATCAGTTGCCAGACTGAGGTGGATTCACATTGATACACTGACAACGCATCCCTTGAAACCAAAAACTCCAAAAATGTTCCGGCAAAAGTACTTTCAGTCAAACTTGAGTAAATTTTAGTATATAGAGTAATTTTGATTTTTCAGGGGGAAGCTTCTTCCTCTACACATCCCCCACATCCCCTAACTTAGATATATCTACTCCAAGGTAATACAAGAGGAGAAAAAGGGAATTCTCCACTACTGATGAAAGTGCTTTCAGTGAAACATTTTCTCTGAAACAGCAGATGTCTAAACTGCAGTCGACAGGTTGGCACTCTTCCCGCTGAAGCTATGTCTCAGTAAGTAATATTGCAGAGAAGTTAGTACTCACCTAATAGCAAGACACTGTTCCTGTATGGCAGAGTCTCTCACCTCAGTTCTAATTAACTGTCTGCAGAGGTAGCAGTCTGTGTGCTCCTCACCACCTACTTCATGAGATAGCACAGCTACCAGTCCTGCTTCATGTGCATCTGTGTACACAGTATAAGCTTTCTCAAAGACATGCTGGACTGAGACTGGGTCTAAGTACTAAATAGTTACCTTACCTGGATAGGGCATCTTACATTTTGTAAGGTGCGTCAGAGATCAAGTTGTGGTAGCAACATTGGGTACAATTCCATAGGAGAATATACAAACACAATTACACAATATCTTAAAATCTGTTTCTAACAATGCCTTGTTTAAACACACCTTGAACTGTCCAAACTTTATCAAATTCAAGTTTGGAATACATGAAGTTATCCTACATGACTAATGGGGACGGGTGGGTCTTGGGAAAAATATACTTCCAGTGTTAAAGTTGAGTGCTGCTAAGTTATGAAATTTATATAAATCATTTTAGACAAACAACTAATGTATTTTTATCATGTAAGTAAGTTTATTTACGTTTGCTGGCTTATTATGTGTATTTTTATGTTTTTTAACTCAATATTTGTTTTAGCTATGCTTGATTTGTTTATATGTTTTATATCCTTATATGGTTAACAATGATGTTCACATGATTTAATGTTCATTATTTAATCAGTTAACCATGAGTTTTTAATTGTTCTGAAGTCCCGTTACTGTTTAGGGACATAAGCGTTTAACCATTATAGCATGTTTTTTCTAAACATTTGAGACATACTCTGTTATTATCTTATCAGTCATTGGTAGAAGTTTTTTGTATGTGAGTCCTTAGTGTTGTTTTTTGTTGTGTTTATCTTTAGGTACAAACTTTCTACCAGTCCTAATCTTGCTTTTTGTTACTGGATATAGGCCAGTTCTTGACTGCATTTTCTTTTTTCTGTTACCCCTCTCCTGATCATATATTCCAAATGTATGGCTTCTATCATAAAAGCTGACATTTGGCAGCATTAGCAGCAAGTCCTGAGTGTATTAAAAATTCCAGCACAGCCTGTACTTCGGCTAAATGTGACTCCTAGTATTCTGAATAAATTAGTGCATTTTGAGGGTATACAGCCTGATCTGAGTTACAAAACATTGTCCATGAACCTCTGAAAAATTGCAGGAGCTCTGTGAAGCCCAAAGGTTAAGACAGTGTAATGAAGAAGGCTGGCAGGTCAGAGCATTCTGTCTTATTTTTGGCTTCTGGAATGATGGGCATCTGTTAGTACCCCTTGGTTAAATATAGAGGAATCCAAAACTTTTCTTTGCTTAGCATGTCTTTGACCTCATTCACTCTGGGCATTCATTGGTAAGTGCCACATTTGGATATCTGTATGTTCAGTTATGACATTTTCTGTTGTGTGTTTCTGGATTCACACCAATTCCAGCTAGCAGTTCTTTTTTTAAGTTTTGATAGCCTATAAAATCAATACCTTCCAAGTCCATATATATGTTTTAAGTGCATCCCTTGTCAGTTGAGAAAACAATATTTTGGCCCTCTCAAACTGAGTCCAATTCTCTTCAGTAGCATACCTCTCAAAAGTAATAAGGTACACTTTAATGTCATCATCCTTGCTGGTTTTCTTTAGTGGTGGGTGGTCTTTGTAGTACTTCAGCATAATTTTTATCATGTATATCTGTCTGTTCTGGGAAGTTGAGTTTGTCCATAGCCTCACTCCTCTCCTGAAGGACCACTATCTGCTGACATATTTTTGTGTTGGTCTGCACCAGTCTTCATGAATTTCTCTATTTGAGTGTGTTTTAAAAATGGCTTTTGATCGGTTGTAAATGAAGGGTGTGTAATGAATTTCAACATCTGATTGGATTTTATTATATTTAAAGGTGTGTCTTATTTTAATGATGTTATCTGATGAAGTTCCGTAATATTTTGGTGGGACAAAATCTTGTATTGTTTGCCTGAAGGATAATTTGGGATTTATTAAACCTTGTGTTGTCTCCATCGAGTTGTTTTTTTGTTTTGCTGATTGATCAGCCCTATGTAGGGACATCAGCAGTCAGAGTGGAGATTCTTCAGTACTTTCTTGCCGCCTCATGAAGAAGCAGCTCAGAGGCGTCACAGGACCAGGGATCAGCCTTCAGCTTTAATTCAGGCACATAGGCTTTACAAAGTTTTTCAAACTAACAAGCATTTGTTTTCACCCATCAGCCACATTCACATCTTTGCCAGCTGGGAACAGGGTCTTGGTGTCCTCCACCGGGTCCAGTTTGTAATTTCGAAAGCCCAAAATCTCGAGTTTTGATACATCATACTCAAAACATCGAGATTTTGAATCTTGAAACTACAAAGTGGGCAAAAAAAAAACCTAAGTAAAACAATGTTTTTGCAGGGGAGCAAGCCCCCCTGCACCCCCCACATCCCCTGCAACTTAAATATACCATCTCCGAGATCGTGCTACATAGCACAATCTCAGAGATGGTATATTTAAGTTGCAGGGGATGTGGGGGGTACAGGGTGGCTTGCCCCCCTGGAAAAAGATTTTTAGTGTTTTTATTATTATTTTTTTTAATTTATTTTTTTACTTTGTAATTTCAAGATTGCAAAATCTCAAGTTTCTGGGATAGGTATTTTGAAACTCGAGATTTTGGGCTTTTGAAATTACAAAGTGGGCCCCCTCCACCTTTCCCTGTGGACAAAGAAAGAAAGATTTTGGATAAATCTGGTGAGACAATATTTTCTTCCACCGCTTTAGCATGTAGAATTCTTAACTATCAGATTCTTATCTGGAAGTTTGTTCTTTTATGTATAAACAGTTTGAAAGAATTATCTACTAGACTCCCGAAGGTAGTGTCTGTCTGAATTCTGTTGTTTATAATATTTCTCAAGTATCAAAACATGCCTTAAGGAGTATGTATGACCATGCAGATACTATGTGTAGGTTGACTGATACTGCTGTTGCTACTGCTACAGTACGCAATCAAAAGTTTTCTGATGAGGTAAAGTCTGAAATTTTAAATTAAGGGGGTTTTGTTTGGCCCATTTGCTACTCATGTCCTCCAACAATTTGATGAGAGAGAGACATTAATAAAGGGAGTTTCCAAGATTTTTCAGCCCCCCCTTACAAATCTTCAGATCCTGTTTCCCATCTGAGACCCAAATCAAACAATCTCTGTCTTCTGAAATAAATCAGGGAACCAAAAAGAGATGGCAGGAGGGGAACAAGAAACAAGGATCTTTTCCAAAAACAGACTTCAAAATGACTTTATCAGCTTTCTTGCCACCTCCCTACACCCCTTGCCCCTGTCTCTTAAACTCCATCCCAGAAATTGGTTCTTCATATCACCCTTTGGCAAGAGATTGTCTCAGATTTTTGGGTGTTAGAAGTGATTCAGGGGGGATATGATTGGCACTGGGTACCTCCTTTCAAAAGAGACCTTTGAACCAAGCATTTTTTTTCAGGTTATTCAGCACGTACTCATGCTAGGTGTCATAGAACCTGTGCAATTAAATAGAATGGATTCTGTTCCAGAATGTTTCTGGTGCTAAAGAAAAAGTCTTTTGGATACCAGTTCTAGATCTTTCCTTTCTAAATCTATTTGTGAAAGTCCTCAAATTCAACATGTTGACCCTTCAGAATCTGTTACCTCTCATTCCCCAAGAAAGTTTTATGCCAACATTAGAACTAAAAGATGAGTATCGTGACATTCCCATTTCTAAAGGCTTCAGGAAATCTCTCAGATTTTCTTTGTCTGAGTAACATTATCAATTGTCTGCATTACCCTTTAGTTTATATTTGGCTCTGGGGGTGTTTACAAAGTTTCTAGCTCCATTGCTAGCTCATTTCAGACTGAATGGCATTCACATTTCCTTATTTAGATGATTTACTCATCTTGCAGTGCCTTTTTCATAGGTTCGTAGGTGTGTACTAGGCTAATGGCCCTGGAGCCTTTACAAGCCTAGCCCATAGGATTACCTTGGCATCATGCCACCCAACCTTCGTTCCCAGTGCCACTGTCGAGTAGAGCCACTGGAGTGATCCCCAGGGTGAATTTTCTATTTCCCATCCACTCATGAAGATTTATCTTGAAGAGGGCCAGTGAAGTGCTCTGTTTGACATGTATGGGAAGTCTATTCCATAGTATGGGCAGTCTGTGTGTTATGATCCTGTCCCTCCAGCACATTCTGTTGATTGTGGTAATGAGTTTGAGGTCTTGGGAGCATGTAATGAGGAGAGATTGGGATTTCTTTAGATGTAGCATTTCTAACAGAGCTGGGTCAGACATGGCTTTCTAAGTCAAGCAGAGATCGCGTCTAAATAGGCGATATGAGACAGAGAATAGTTGGAGTTCTTTTTAGTCTGTCCATAGAAGACAAGTGTTAAAGGCCTAGGATCCTCTTTGTGAGGTACTTTTGCAGCCTCTCCAGTTGTTGCAGATGTCTAGTGAGGTACATGCCAAATGGGGCATTGTACTCTATGATTGGCCTAATGAGGGAAGAGTAGAGGGAGACAATGACCTCTTTCTTCCTGGATGCAAAACGCTTAGTAATGAGATGTGCCACATAGAAGGACTTACTCACCACAGTGGCAATGTGGTGGTCAAAAGAGAGGTTGTTGTCAACCTGTGTTCCCAGATCTATCATAACACCATCTGTGTTCAGTGGACCACCATCGATGTGGTAATTCACGGGAACCAGGTTTTACTCAAAGGGGATGAGAACACATTTTTTGGCATTGAGCTTAAGGCCATGGTTCTGACACCAGTTGTTTGTCTCAGTGATACCTTTCTGTATGATGTCAACATCACTTGAGTTGATTATAGCTCCCAACTTGCAATCATCTGCGAACTTTGTCATCCAGAGTCCCTTCATGTTGGCTTTGACTTCAGAGAAGTAGATACCAAACAGGAGAGAACCCAGTACTGAACCCTGTGGGACTCCACTCGTGACTGGTCAGCAATTTGACTTGGATTCAGCTACTTTCACATTGTGGGTTCTATCTGTGATCCAGTTTGCAACCCACCTGTGATATAGGGGTTGATGCTTAGCTTAGTGAATTTTTCTATGATTCCTGAGTGGGGAATGGTATCAAAGGCCTTGGCCAGATCAAGGTAGGCTGTATGAACCACCTTGCCTTCATCCACAGCTCTGGTGATTGACTGAAAGAAGTCAACCAAGTTGAGCAGGGATGATCTACCCTTCACAAAACCAAACTGTGTGGGATACAGAGTTTTGAGATTCCCTATATCCTTGTTTATTAGGTCCATGATGATCCGTTGCATAGCTTTGCATATCTGGCTCGTCAGGCTAATGGGGCGATAGTTCCTTGGGTCTGTAGTCGCTCCTCCTTTGTGAAGAGGGATGACTATAGCAGTGCACCATTCAGTAGTGACAAAGCCTGAGGTGAGGTGTTTCCCAGATATCAAGAGCCATTACATTGGGTATCTTCTCTTTTGACCAGTCTGGGGTTCCATATAAATGTTCAAATATTCTTCATGAACTTGTCACACAGGATTGTTTTTCTTTGCTGTCTTATAGACACCTTCCAGCAAAAGGCTTTTTTTAGCACAGGAGAAGGCAGATTTGTATCTGGCAACTTTCCAGAGCTTTTCAAATCAGTCTTAGACTTCAGCCAGAGAATATCTCAGGATTCTGAGGCTCCTCGCCTCTATGATTCATCTGATTCTACTTACCAGGTTGCACATGAGAAAGATTCAGTGGTGTCTAAAAAATACGTGGACTGAGCATTTGCATCCTTTGGAGTTTCATATTCCAATGTTATGTGTTGTGAAAAAGGAACTGCATTTGTGGAGACTACAGATACAAGCAAATCCATGTCTCCCCTCTTCTCGTCTACTTCCAATTCAATCTGCAACTGCAGCTTCCTCAAATTTTGCTTGTGGAGCAGTTTCTATGGGGGTAAAGGTGCAAGGCCTTTGGAACTTCTCGGACCAAAGAGATATGGGCTTTGATCCATGCCTTAAAATCTCTCCCTTATCTATGGTCCCCAGGACCTCCTCAGGTAACCACAAACAATACCAAAGTGATTTTGTACAAAAAAATCAAGGGAGGCATGCGGTTGTGTCCTCTGTGCAAGTTGGCTAATATGGCTTGGGAAGCAGCTTTTTATCACACTTTAAACCCCCCCCCCAAGCATCTGACATTCCTCCCTTTAACATACTTACTGTCCTTCTCTCCCTTCCAGTGATCTTTCTGTAAATCTTCTCTGTCATTTTTGTCTTTTGCCTTTTCAGTGTGGTTATGTATCCCTTTTGTTCACCTTAAGGTTAGTTCCTGCCTGGCCACTTCTTTCTTTTTTTAACTCTATCACTTCTACCCTAAACTGTTTCATTCACACACTACATCCAAAGTAAGAACTTCCTTTGATTTGGGTCTCCCCACACCTCTCATCCATAAATTTAGGGCTGAGCAGCATGCATTTATTCTTAATTTTGTTAAGCAGAAAGGCTGAGCTATTTAAGCAGTCTGAAAATGTAAACAAAATATACTTTTTTATATTTCCAACACAATATTATCAGGGCATAGAAAGGCAGAAATACGTGAATATCTGTTGTTTAACTGATGATTGCTTAAAGCACCATTCAGTTGTGTTTTGTCAAAGCACTGTTCAGTTTCAGCTCAATGATTTTTGACAAAACTTAAAAACGCACTATCTTTGTGGAGTACTAGGGGCTTTGCTCCCCATACCCCTTTGGAATTACTGCTGTACCTTCCAAGTTCCAAATTATTATGTCTGACTCTAAGGTCACAAAACATTGGAGAAAAATCTGATAAATAAAGGAGTGAAAGTTTCATCAAAATGCCATTCAGTCAGTAAGAGCAATCATAAACTAAATATTCTTTGATGCAAAGCAAATGCAGACATTATCTCGTGTGAGCTGCCACATTATTTTCACTTCATTTACAAAATGGAACACATAAAAAATGGGGGGAAAGGAAACTTCACCTATGTTTTCTCAGAATCAAGAATCAGAATGGCAGTGGCTAAAGTCTTCTGAAAAGCATCCTCAAGAATTCTAAACACTGGCAGGGAGAGTTATTATAAATTCAGAGTTGCTTCTAAAACTAGTTACTCTTGTGCACGAATAACAGTGGCTTTTTTCTGTCTCATGAGTAGGTTGTTAGTGGACATGTCCTGGGATGGCTGGGTGGTTCTGATGACAGCTGGTAATCACGTGTAAATGCTGTACTCTTGTAACTGTGTGCACAGATAATGAACATTAGTATAAACAGTGGATTGTTGTAGATCACTATATTTGGACTGAATCAGTCTGTAGATAGTTGCAAGCTCTTGTATAAACTTTGCCTTCACTGTGCTTTGCTTCACTCATTGGTTTTATCTGTAGCCTCTCTGGAAGACCTTACTGTTTAATTGCAACAAATACTACATTAAAGGGCTGCCTAAATCATACTTGAAAATGTTTATATGTCATCATTACATCTTTCAGGTTGTCTAACCTATGTGCACTCTTAAATTATCAGCAAATATATCTTAATATAATGGAAAAAGGTTCTGCATACCTTAATGGAGTAAATTTGCTCTGGGATTTAGCATAGAGGATAAAGGCTGTGAGGTATAAATTATATGCTTCATGTAGTTAAAGGTACTTGGTTTGACTCTTTCTGTCTATCTGATTTACCTCCTGTGTGACTCTGAGCAAGACAGGCCTCTTGAATGACCCTGTAAAAACTGTCTAATTAAAATACAAATCTTTAACTTGCCTTTTCTGTAAATAAATCCCATATTTTTTCTAAATTTTATTAATCTCAAAGCTTTAAGAACATTAATGTTGCTAAAGAAAAAATAACTGAGGTTTCCTACAACTGACTTAATTAAAATTTAGTATTTCATAAATTACAGCTTTATTATTTAACAGCAGCACAAATAACAAAAACTTAGTGCTGGTAGAGACAAAATCTGTTTACTTAGGATATGATTCCAAGAGCTCTGTATCATACCAAATACTTAGCTGCTAGTGGTTGATATGATGCACTGAAGGTTTAGTTTACAGCTGAGAGAATTACTTGAGTTTGTATCACCATCTAGTTCCAAGGTGCAGCAGTGCACAACAAATGTCAGAGATCACTGCCAGGCATTTATCTGTATCAGAAGTGCTGAAGCTGAGGCTAAACAGAGTCCATCCTTCCTCTTTAGCAGGCTCTACGTGCAGAACAGCCTAGAATGATATTGTTCAGCAGATAGAGCTGATGTGTTTTTGTAGTGCTTTGTTGCTACAATAAAATATAGCTTACATAAAACAGACGCTTGCTACCTTGTGTAGCATTTAGGCCAGCAAAGGACACTGTTCATGCTAGTATTTTCCAAACTGAAACATTTCTTCCATCCCTAGACTTTGTAGTGCACATTTTACCTTAATGCTAGACTTAACCACTAGATACTTCTTGGCAACTTGTTGTAACTGTGTGTGAAGGTCTGATGAATGGTGGCTATGTAGCAGAATCATGTTGATAGTTTCCCCGACAGTAAAAACTACTTTCCATAAAACCCAGAGTAGAATTGGATTAAATTATGTTTTTTTCAGGAAGGCATGCCCCCTTACACCCCCTTGTGGGAGGACATTCCACACACACACACACACACACACACACACACACACACACACACACACACACACACACACACACACACACACACACAAAACAAACTTAAGTATACGTACTCCAAGGTCACACAACAGTGGAGAAAAGGGAATTCTCCATTGTTAGCGTAAGCATTTTTGGGAAAACATTTTCAGTAAAATGTCAGTCATTGAAACTGCAGTTGATTTGTCCACAGGCATTTCATTTAGCAACTGCCAATTGTGTAGTCAGATATACGACATGTATGATGTGATGCAGCCAGTAATGCCTTAGAAGACCACATGTCCATAAATTAAAATAATGTGCATGCTCATCAGACATAATGGATTAAAAAAATGTAGAAATGATCCAGCAGAAAAGGGGATGTGTGCACTGAGCCTGTAACATTAGTGGATGACAGATATTTTGCTGCTAGTTGGTAATGTATGTGCTACATGTCCTGAACAAAGGCATAATCACTGCCATTGCAGAAGGGCAGGGCCCAACCGTGGACACACTTTAGAAACATTTCTGGATTTGCTAACTGATTCCCCTGGAAACTTGCACACGCCTTTTCTTTTAGCACTACATGCTACCTAGATGTCTGGTACACACCTGAGAATCTGAGGCTTTCTAGTATATGAGCAACATTTACATTTTATTATTTTTTCATAGATATCACTGTGGAATAACATTTCAGAAAGAGATTGGCCATTGCATCCTTGTCAGAGGTTCTGATGCATCAGTAGAATACCAGCAGTGCAATGGACTGGAAAAAACACTTTTGTAGGTGCCAGTCTTACTCAAATTAAAATGTCTGATTGTTGCTTCTTGCTGGGAATATATGAGTATGTATGTGCTTCTGTATTTATATATGTGTGTATATATATATATATATATATATATATATATATATATATATATATATATATATATACCATGACTGCTTATACGTGATTCTTACTGTTGGGCAAAGCATATATTTTCTCGACCTTGGGTGTGACTCAGCTTAACTTTTGCTACATCCACAGCTTTTTGCTGCTTAGGTTTAGCTTTTGTCCAACAGTAGTACCATCATCATTAGATACTTCTCTGTTTGAATTGAGGTATAGTTTGGTCTGTACTGCTTTCTGAATCATAGGTCAGTCTTTATTCATGTTATACATGTCATTTGCATATGTTACCACACACCAACATGGCCTGTGGTGCATGAGGATAAAGCCCTGACTGCAACCCAGACAGCTTGAGGCAGCCATGAGGCAAGTTTCTAGACTTCTTTAACATCTTCCCCTGGTGGTGATGTTGGCACCTGCATCACTGAGGCAGTTACCTATGCCTCTCCATGGAAGTGCATGAATTCCTACATGTGCACCCCACAAGGACTACCATCAATGGATTGGGTAGCTATGCCCACCTCTCTCCCCAACAAGTGACCTGTTTTGGGAAATGGCCCTTCACATGGACTTACAGGTCCATCAGCTGTGAGCCATCAAAACCCTCCTTTTGGAGAGATATGAAAGCAAAACATCCCTCCTGTAGCTCAAGTAATGGAAGAGCTGGGAATGGGGATGGGGATGTGGGAGAGGAAGGATGTTTTGCTTTCATATCCCTCCAGAAGGAAGGTTTTGATGGCTCACAGTTGACAGACCTGTAACTCCATGTAAAAGGGCCATTTCCCAAAACCGTTCACTGGTTGGGGAGTGAAGTGGGCATGACTACACACTCCATTGATGGTAGTCCTTGTGGGGTGCACATGTAGGAATGCGTATACTCCCATGGAGGGGCATAGGTAACTGCTGCAGTGATGCAGGTGCTGACATCACCACCAGGGGAAGGTGTTAAAGAAGTTAGAAACTTGCCTCATGGCTGTCTGGGTGACAGTGGTGCCTTAGCTAGCTCTCACCTAATAGGGGAAAAATGGTTTCTACTGGCTGTCTCCCCAGAGAGAAATGAATGGACACCTGAGCCATAAGTCTCACTGTTGTCTGTTGGGAGGATCCTGTATTGTTTTTGCTAGAAAAAAAATGGCTTGGAGGCTGTAAGCTGAAAATAGCTCCCTGAAAAAATTTTAGCTTTCAACAGTTTAACCAAAATAGCATTGTTCAAAAGAAAAGATCTTGGCATAAAACTAATGTACCATCTCAAACATTACTAGTTAATTTAAAACAAGTACAGTGAATTCCAAGAGATGTACCTTTTTGAATCAAAATATTCATATTTACCTAAATTATCCTAATTAACACTTTTGTGAGAATGAACTAAAAGCCAGACTAAACTTCACAAATTTAACTTTGGCTGAGTATTTATTTAGGTTGTAACTTTTTAAATGCACAAAGAAATGCATTTAAGATTCAAAAAAATAAAATAGCCTGTGGTGAATAGTAATGTAACAGACTCTTGGGACTTTACACATTCTGCCTCTGGATCATAAGTAGATTTGCTATGATGCACTAGCCCTATGAAGTGTATTATCTTAAACTTAGCATAGAATTCATAAACAGTGTCTGCAGTTATGTAGAGATGTTACATTGTCCAAGCCACATACCGAAGTCTTATACAATTCATAAAATTATCAGCTTCCCTGAAGTATCTGTGTACACCGTTTTTATGCAAGTTATGTGCCTTTGCATTTCTGTGATTCACATATGTGTGCATCATGGACAAATGTAATTATAGGAAGCAAAGCATTATGGCGAAGTGACCAGGACCAGGTCACAACTACAGCAGTAGCCATGCATCTGGAGTCTACCCAAAGGTGATGTGCTGCACAGCATAGCATAGCTGAGTAACATCATCTTAACAATAACAGAAATTGCACACAACATTACTTTAAATAAATGGGTTTAGCTGTACATCCCATAGGTAAGTGCAGTGCAGTACATAGAAGTATACTGATACATCTGTACCTGCCATGTTCCTTAAAGAGTTACAAAGCTAATCTCCTGCCAATGGGAGCTCCAAGAGTGGCATATTCCATTACATTCATGTTATGCGAAAAACCTCAACTCAGCGGTCATGGAAAGGAACCTGTAGTAATTATGAATCATTCCTTCCATGCATACAGAGAAGGGAAAAAGAAAAGTGCATCTCCACCAATCCTTACTAGGCTCAGGGCAATACCAGCAGAGGCATCTAGTAATCAGCATCATAAGAGAATATCAACATTTCATGAACAAAGTACACTTATGGCCTGGAGCATTCAGGACACGTACACCATGAGACAGTGCTGTACCTATTCTACATGCAACCCTGTTTCCAGTTACTGTAGTACTCAATTAGTATGTGGTCATCGTCAGTGAACCTACTAGATATGTGACTCACTCAGTTGCATGAGGGTGGAGCAATGCACACAATGTGTCAGCCACTCCACAGTGTCATAAGCAGTAATATATGTATGCATATAGTGCTTATGTGTGCTGTGCTGTTTCAGATCCACCTTGTTACAGTACCGGATTGTACACTTACTGTGCATATGAACAGCATGGTCATCCCTTCTGCACATATTACATCAGTGTACGTTGCCTGTGTCTGCTTACTCTCCTAACTGCAAACACTTTCAGATGGCATGGTAGGCTGGCACTAGTTTCCGGAGTGAACTAATTTCCTGTGGGATGCTTCTATATCCCAGTATGTTGCAACAGATGAAAGCAACTCCATGTGCCATAACAGTGGTGAGCAGATACCTCAGCATGCACAACTGAATGGGCCATGATTCACAGACAATATTACAGGTCTATGCTGGGCATGTAGTAAAAGTGCTTTCCCTTAATTAAATCTGCCAATTTCGGAGTCATGCTATGACTACTACCCAGTAAACTTTTATTGGACTGTACATCATATTTGTGAATACCCAGCCTGACTAATACTGAATTCAGGACCCTCTGTACTTAAAAAGAAAAATCTTATTGTGTAGAAAGGTATGTGCATTCCACAGGCATGTTTCAGATGAAAGTAATTTTACTGGTAGTCTTTCTTCTCCACAAGTGCACGCGCGCGCGCGCACACACACACACACACACACACACACACACACACACACACACACACACACACACACACACACTCTCACACACACACACCCGTGCACGCACTCACATGCATTCTTCAGTAGCTTAAACCTTTCCTGAATGAGTGTGTGATATATACAACTAAGATTGGGGGATCGTGAATGTTTTTTTGTTAGAAAAAGTGACTTTCAGGCTTTCAGATGAAAATAACTGGCTAAAAGTCATTCAGTGAAACAATTTTGGCTTTCAGCAGTGTAACCAAAATAGCACTGTTCAAAAGAAAAGAACTTGGCATAAACTTAGTGTACCATTCCAAACTTCAGTAGTTAATTGGAAACAAGCACACTGAATTCAAAAAGAATGTACCCTTTTTAATCTAGATATTCATATTTGCCCAAACTATGTCCCATTTAATGCTTTTATAAGGACAAACAACCGGAAGGACCACCGCGATTTTAACTTTGGCTAATTATTTTTTTAAGTTATCATTTTGTTAATATTCATCGTCAAATCCAATAGCCTTCATTTGTAAGACATTTTCCAGGCACTTGGCTAATTGGGTGTTCAGCTGCCTTACTTTATATCACACAATGTACTGTAAGGAATGTCCAGCAAGTACAAAAAAATATTCTGGCAAGGATAGAGCTGCTTCTGGTTGTGACATGTGGAGCTTTGTTTACATTCTCAGAAATTACTTTATCTTTCCCCTGCCCTCTTTTGACTGGTATTCAAGACTTTACAGTGCTGTATCATGCACTTTGTGTTCTCACCAGCTGGAAGTCACACTGCCCGTGCTGTTGTGAGATCATAGTACCTCATTACTTGATATCCTCAGACTTTTTTGCTCCACAGAGTAAGTGCACCTAATAACAACTTAAATGAAAACTGTGTGAAAGTGTTCAGATCCATTTATTTAATCTATAGTTATAATAAACTAGCTGTCTTGGTTAATAGAATTGAGTGTTGGACATTTCTGATATTGAATACAAATATAAAAATATAGCATGATTTCTTGAACAATTATAGTTTGGTATTTGTCCGACGCCTTCCACTTGACAGTTAGTCCGTGCCTTTTTACACTTGGTCCTCAGTGAGATTAAGATTAGCCTTTATCAGTATACAATTCTTTTCATGCAGGAAAACATTCCTGCACTTGGCCCTCCACCCCATCCCTAGCAAATCATCCAGGATTTAAGAGTCCATTTCTGAACTTGGTAGATGTTGTAATTGTCGGAAACAAAAGCATGGCCTCTGTACTAACCAAATGGCTTGTCTTTACATGGTAATCAGGACTTTGGCTTACTGTGATTTATAAACCCTTAAAATGTGTTCTTCCTACCTTCTGTCAGATTTTTTTTGTTGTTGTTATTCCCTCTTAGAAAAGATCTGATAAAAAACATACTACAGCTGGCTTCCTATTTTTTTATTGAGTCTCGACTTATCCATTTTTTGCTTAAAAACAAATTCTGTCATGGGCACTGAGGGAGGTTGTGCCTCCCCTCCCCCCACTGCCTCTAACTTACATATGCAAGCTCCAGGTTGCACAACAGAGAGGAAAGGGGAAACATTTCTCATTAAATTTATAATTTTGATGTGTTATTGATGCAGGAAGTTGTGAATTGATGAAGTATTATGTTTCTGTTTCTGCAAGAATAAATAACCCAACATTTCTGGAATAAATAAATATTAGTATTGTAAATCAAGCAGTTAGCAACTCTCCAAAATGAGAATATGTTTAAAGTGCAACTGGCTAATATAGTCACACTCCAATTTATAGAAGATAAAAATTCAAACCCTAACTTCAGTACAGTCAAAGATGATAAATACAAATATTTCAGCATAGCAACTCTTAATCTGTGCAGTATTATAATAATTTGGTTTTGCATGAAGTTTGGTTAACTACCAACAACTCAAACCTTGCAAGTCATTTCTCCACTAGAGTGGACACCAATTGCACACAATCTTCTACAAAGTGGCTCACTATCCTAGTAAATAATTTTATATAGTTTCACTAACTTTCTGATTTTCTCTGATCTAGCCAGCTTCCCAAAACTGTTTCTCCACTTTTCAAAGGCCAGAATTGATCTCACACCTGCAAAGATACTGAGATAGCTGGCACAACACTGCTGTATAAAACCGGCACTAGCATACACTGTTATCAGTTCTTCTGATGAAGGACAGTTGGGCGCTTAGTTTCATGAACTAATTTCTCACTGTGGGATATGTTTGCTGTTGTTTTTAATGAAAAAGTGAGAAAAATTTACACTGATTAACAAGAGTACCTGTGGTAAGCAAATTGCTTTTAAATATTAGCCACACCTAGTGTTGTTTTATTTTGTTTAGGGCTTCACCATTACTTGGAATCCTCCGGTATTTATCAAAAGTTTAGTAAGAGTACTAGATTACGGCTTTTAAAAGACCTGTTTTGTTATTTGACTAAAAAAAGGTTAAAATCACTGATAATGTATTCTAAGAAGAAAAGTCTGAAAGCATAAGAAGAGTTACACCCCAGAGAGAGAGAAAATAATTCAGAAAAAAGAGGGCAAAACATGACAACAGAGGCAGTTTCCAGTAGTTCTAGAAATTTAAGTCCTCAACTGGTTTTGTCACAGGAGCATACCTCTGCTTTGATAGCTTGCAAGATTGGGATGCCTAAGCTGGAGTCTGACAAATCTATTGAAGGATCTCTTAAAATGCTTCAACCAGTAAGCATTAAAACTTAGCAATATCAGAACCTTAAACCTGATCCTGCAGAAATAATTTTACGAGTGGAATAAATTTTGTTTTGAATCAGCTAATGTTACTCAGATATCATAATATGGGACTGACTGAGCATGTCTCTGCAACTGAAGCCTTCTTTGAAAATATTGATGTAATCTGAGTTTAGCTTTCTTATAATTCAGATCTCTCATTGGATGATCTAACTTGGTCTGATGCCTTTTAATATAATTTATTTTATTAATTTATATTTATCTTTCTCTTCTGTGCAAATCTGTTGTAGTTTTGTGCATATTTTTTCCACTTAAAATCACATTTAAATTTATGGGTCTATATTAAATAAGCAAACGCTTAAAAAAGTGAATGCCTATTCATCAACTCTAGTTCAGCAAATGCTGAAAATGCCGAACACTCAGAACAGCGATTTTTTTCCCCAGGGAAAAAAATTGCTGTTCCACAAATATTTAATGTGGGGGACTTCACCCCTCACCCCCATGTGGGGGGCTGGGCCCCCACCCCTCTAATTAAATATACCAACTCTGAGATCGCACTACAGTGGAGGAAATGGCAAACACCCGAAACCGGTCTAGTGATTTCTTCCCCTGAGAAGAAATTCGCTGTTCCGGGTGTTCGGGATTTTCGTTCACTTTTTTAAGCGTTCGCTGATTCAATATAGACCCAAATTTATCACTGTTCCCAAAGTGAAAATCCATTGTTTCCTCTGAGTATCTAAGGAGTCTAAGCACCGTCTTTTAAAATAGATCTTCTCCGTGTACAGAGCACTGGTGATTTCTATGAACATGTACAGTGGAAACTACCAGTGCACCTGTACAATTCCATCTGTTTCTTTATGTAATTCTGATGTCTCCAGCACGTGGTCTAACTAAACCAATGATCCAAGATACTGAGCCTTCACATTATAAGCATGTTGTTGAGTAGTATAAACCTAGTCTGGCCTAGACCAGGCTGAGAATCTGGGAGAATAATCTGTAAAATCAGTTTCTTCCCAATGCATTTGTTATACCACCCAAGTATGAACTAGTCCAAAAAAAACTTGCAGTGAGAACCAAAAACATTTCTGTGGCTTGCAGAGATACTGTTCTTGTACTGCTGTCCATATCAGTGAGTCACCTAATCAAATTCTAGCCCCTCCCTTGTATAATCTTAGGAGCTGCTGTAATGACAGCAGCTGTGTCATCACAGCCCTCAATTCACATTGATCTACACTGAAACATTTGTCAAATAAAATCTCTGCCATCTACCCTTTATCCTGGAATTATCTCACATGATTGTCCTCAGTAACTTTCTGTATATCCATAGAGGAAAACCTGGAGAACGGTAAAACTATTTCTGTTCTTCCCTCCCCTGTATAACTCACTATTGCTGCTCCTATCTTGTGTTGCCCAGCTTTGCAATTTATTGTGCTCTTGCCTGTCTAAATGTATCTCTTGTAAGGTTATAAGTGCAGGCCTATCCAAAACAGAAACCAGTAAACTGGCAACCTGCTATAATCAAATAGGTAAATTTGCTAATTACTGATCTTTTAGAACCCATCAGTGTCATAACCTAAAACAATTGGAGTGGCTTGACCTGCCAAATTTATTAATCTACAATCAACTTATCATTACTTATAAGCTGCTCTCCCACCCAAATAAAACACCAGCTTAGGCAACCTAATTCAGCAGTATTCCTGTCCTAGGCAACTCCGCTCCACAGATAAGTTACTATTAACAGTTACTAGATCACACAACCATGCTGGTGACTCCCTCTTCTCATCTTACATATCCAAAATTTGGAACTCCCTGCCTCCATCCATTACCCTGGAATCTTCTCTATCCAAATTTAAAAAATCTATCAA